>NW_010547329.1:5674-6163 GCF_000687285.1 Phaethon lepturus
GGTGCGATGCGCTGCGCTGCACTGCTGTGCCCTGTGGTGCGATGCGGTGCGATGCGGTGTGGTGTCTGGCAGCCCTGGCAGCGCTCGGCGCTCCTCTCCGCCTCGGTGCCGACATCGCCTGTTCCTCACAGGTTAGAGACTGTCAACGGGGCCATGCTTCTGCGGAAAATGGAGCTGGAGACCAAGCTGCAGTTATTGACGGTAAGGTAATTAATTAGCTAACGCACTGTCGAGCGCCGAGGGCGGTTGTGGATTCATTGCTAACGGGGGTAGGTGGGTGTCTGTGGGGCTGAGTGTCCTGGCAGGGGACAGGCACCCGCGCGTGCCCTGCCGCCAGCACCCCCGGCCGCGGTCCCCGTAATATTTTCTGTATATTTATTTTGTAGTATTTTCCCCCACAGTAATTTCTGTAACTCTCCAAATATTGGTGTTTCTGCCCGTGTCCCAGCTGAGCCCGGCTGGCCGGCGACGCTCCCCTGCAAGAGCAGA
>NW_010547329.1:6678-6965 GCF_000687285.1 Phaethon lepturus
TATGCCAAAACCCTCCGCCCAGGAGTATGGTACTTTAAAAAGTGCATTAAAAAATAATCTGGCTAGAATAAACCTCATGCCAAACGCGTTAGGCTTGCCAGGCTGGGCAGCAGGGACAGGGGTTGCCATATGTGCCATTGTCTATAAAGTATAAGTCCTGCCAATGGGGGCAATTTCATGTTTCGTATTCAGCGTGTTTAAAACAATGTTTATTTAGTTTGGTTTGCGCTGCGTTGATGAGAGCACAGCACAGGGCGTTGTCATTTGCTGCACGACGCTGATGCCGT
>NW_010547329.1:7135-7398 GCF_000687285.1 Phaethon lepturus
ACCGTCACTGCAGCCTGGAAGATGGGCAGGGGCGAGGAGACCAGGCGAGACCTGAGCTCAGTTTCCCCTCCAGGGCTCTTTAAGCTGACGGGGCTATGGAGGACGCTTTTGGAAGCAGCTGGGATGGTTTCGGGCACCGCTCCCCCCAGCCGGCTCTTCCTTTCTCTCTGAGGAGGTGAAGCTGACCAGCGGGCTGCCGGGGCTCTCGCGTGCTGGGAAGAGCTGGGAGAGCCGAGCCCGGCGGCAGCGCTGGTGCTGCCTGC
>NW_010547330.1:0-210 GCF_000687285.1 Phaethon lepturus
AATGAAACCCAAGCGCTTAATTACAACCTGCTGGATCCCGCGGTTGCTTCCCAGAGCCCACTAACACCACGGGGCCAAGCCTGGCCCCCCACATCCCTGTAGGAAACGGGGGGGACAGGGAAACCGCGGCAGCATACCGGCTCCTGTGGGATTTGGGTCGCAGCTCATCAGCGGCATAAAGGGATCTTCACAGAACATGTGGAAAAGAGC
>NW_010547331.1:0-29639 GCF_000687285.1 Phaethon lepturus
TCTTTTCCAACCTTAGTGATTCTGTGATATGTAAAATGCACCAAGTTGCATGCAAAAAATAGAAGTGTCACCTTCATATTTCAGATCTTTCTTGTTAGAAGTTGTTATTACACCAGCCCTCTGGGATTTTTGCACTTGCTACCTAGATAAGGAAATGCAAGGATAAAAATCCTGGAAATTTTTTTTAAATTATGTAAAAAGCAGAAGTTTGCCACAAACAGGCATCTGTAAGTTTTATTTCAAATATTCAGTGAATGTTTTGTGCAGGATGGAATACAGTAGGCAGGCCATCTTCTTCTCATGTGACATGGAAATTCATATTTAGTGGCCTTAATAGAACCACTGGTATTTCCATTTGATTTCTGCAGCCCATAAAAATAAGCTGACCTCATCCCCTGTTCATCCTCACGGCAGTGTGTTTCTTGTGCATTGAATTGCCTGAAATGACCGTTACAGGGATGCTTCAAGGGCACATGGTAGAACTGAGGAGAGAAACTGGATCCTTTTTCACTACGGACGAGGATTAGGTGAGAGTTTCAGAGAAGAGAGAACAGAGGTAGAAGGTCCCTTAGATTCTGTAATGAGGTTAATGGACCTCACCAGCAAATTAAGAAGGACTTAGCACAATATCATGAATAATCACTCTATCATAGGGGAACTCTCAATGGGAGCATCAGTGCAGTCCTGTGTGGTTGATCTGAAGCATCAGTAGCTCACATCTACATATAACCCGTCCAGGAACATTTAAACAGTGTACAGCCACGAGGGAAATGCAAAAAGATGAGTTTTGAACTGTATTTCCAGAATATATGTGGTCCACCTAAAAGTACTGCAAATTGGATTATGTATGTACTTAAATATTTTGTGTCCAAACATAATTTTATTCCCTGTATTTGTCATGGGGATAAATATTACACCGAGAAAAATGTCTGAGGTCTATTGGCTTAAACACAAGAATGCAAAGGTAGCAGAGCAAATACGCTGTAATGTTATGTTGAATGTTGTAATTTTTACCTGGTTGAATTTATTTCTGTGTTGTGATTATGATGGTGATTGTGGCCTAATGTCTTTTAAAAAGTCAGAATGCTGCAGATAATGGGAAGAAGATTTGCAATTTCCAGAATGAGAGAAAAACTGTTTTCCAGGAATTAGTGAAGATTGCCATAAAACTTACTGTAGTTTATGCAGAAGTAGTTTCTTAATTGCTCATACATAAGAAGTGTAGTGGGTCATATAATTCTAACACGCATTCCAATAATTCTTGAAAATTTTTGGTTGCAAGTAAATGTCATAATGAGGAAAAAAACAAGATGATTAACGAAATAAAATCGGTAGTGACTAATCTTTATGAATACAAGAAAAAAATTAAAAGAGTAGTTTTGGTCTTATCTGGGAACAGAACAGACGTGCATCTTGGTAGTGCAAATGTTAATGTGCATTCTTCCCTTTCTTTTAGTTGAGAAAATAACTGAAGAGTCGGTTGAAAAGGGCATCAGTTTCCTGGTGGTCAGTGAATCCTCAAACTGTGGAATATGCAGATGTTTTTGAGGGTTATCATTACTGTGCAGCTGAAAGGGGTGTAATCCATTATCTGCATGGCTGTTTTCAAAATAGCAAGAAAACTTCATTAGGAATATTTGGCAATGCATAAAATGCCAAAATGGAAGTATGTGAACACTGACAGTGTACCCTTATTTGTATTTATTAATGCTAATTTTAACATGGATAAACATCACTCTGCTTTCAAACTAATGGAAGTTGTTTACGTCTAGTTATTTAACCAGCTTATATGTTGCATCCTATAGGAAGATATGAGAGAGATAGGTTATCACTCAGTCTTAGGACCGTAGGATCACAGGGTAATTTAGGGAAAGGGGCCTCAGAAGTCCACTCCTGCTCAAAGCAGGGTCGGGTCTGAAGTCAGACTGAGTTGTGCAGAGTTTTGTCTGGTCCTGTCTTTAAAATATCCAAGAGGGGAGACTGCACAACCTCCCTGTGCAACCTGCTCCACTGCCTGACTGCCCTCAGGGTGAAACTTGCTGTCCTTAAATCCATTCTGAACCTCTTGTTTCAGGTTATGCCCGTTGTCTCTTGTCCTCATGCCATGAAGACCTTGGCTCCATCTTCTTGTTAACCTCCCTGTAGGCACTGGCAGGCTGCTGTTAGGTACGCCCAAAGCTTTTCGAGGCTAAGCAAGCCCTGGTCCCTCAGCCTCTCCTTGTAGGACAAGTGCTCCAGCCCCAACCATCGTGAGGGCCCTCTGCTGAGCTCCCTCCAGTTTGTCCATGTCTTTCTTGTGTTGGACACAGTTAAGTGAAGTCTAGTGAGTGCTGAGTAGAGGATTAAGGGAGGATGATCCCTTCCCTTGATCTGATGGCTGTGCCCTTCTAATACAGCCCAGGAGACTGCTGGCTGTCCCTCCTGCCAGGGCACAGGGCTGGCCCATGCTCAGCTGCCCACCAGGGCCATTCCTGCAGAGCTACTCCCCAGCCTGTCCCCCCCCATCCTGGGCTGAAGCAGGGGTGCCTCCTTCCCTGGGGCTGCACTTGGCTGAATATCCCAAAGGTCTTTTCAGCCCATTTCTCCATCCCGCTTGGATCTCCCTGAAAGGCAGCTCTGCCATCCAGCGTATCAGCTGGCCCCTCACCATTAGGTGTCATCTGCAAACTAGATGAACATGCACTCCAGTGCCTCCTCCGGGGCACTGATAAAGATACTAAGCAGGATGGGTCCCAGGCTAGACCCCTGCAGTACTCATTTCTCACTGGCCAGGATCTTGGACCCCACTACTGCACAGTCACTACAGCCATGGCTGCCACCCACTATCACGACCCCAGTCAGCCATCCCTTGTAAGTGGAGAGCATTGCCCTGCTAGGCCCACCCAGTACCTGTATCAAGAAGTTCTCCCTGACACCTTCAGAAATCTTCACTGCTTGTGACCTGCCATGATGCTCTTTCAGCAGATGTCAAGGAATCTTGAAAGCTAGATAATGAAAATTTTCAACCACTTCTCTTAAACCACTAAAACAGTTTCAGAATTTCATTTGTCAGTTTTTAAGACAGGGAAATATTGAGGCATGACCCTTCATGGAAATTTGCTCTATAATTCTATAATAAATCTCCACAGCTATGGAGATGTGAACATTTTCCTGTTCAGTATTTCCTTTTGTATTCTAGGCAGTGATTGGCTCTTTGCAATTTTTGTTTTAAGAATTACGAAGGTGGGAATGATGGAAAGCTGCTTTACATGACTGAATGCTACTTTTAGGTCTTCTACAATATGCAAGAAGTTTTTTGTGATACTATTATAACAATTATGACAGTCTGATGTTGTGTGCACTGAAGTTTATGTCATAAGGTATTCATTTCAGTGCAAGTAACAGCAAAGAATCAATGACAAATAATTTGTCCATAAATGTAACTTTTCTCTGAAAAAGGAATTTTATTCAGTGGTATAGATTAGCTCTGAAGCCTGGCCTTAGATTTTGATTTCACTGAATGAAATTATGTTAGCCAATAATCATTACTGACAGGTTGAAACTTTGTAGAGACCTGGGTATGGATTGTTGGTATGAGGAGTAGAGTGCAGTTGGGCTGAGCAGAGCACATATGCCGCTTCAGGAATCTTGTGCCAGCAAATATTCTGTCTTCAGATCCTAATTCTCTCGATTTTTTAAACCTTAATGAATAGAATACATCAATTCCAGCCTCAAATTCGGCAGTGAAACTAATGTTTTCCCTATGTAAACAGACTTGAATAAATTACAGATACCAGCCAAATATTGATTCTGTTAAGGGCAGATTTTCAAATTAATTTTAGTTGTCCATGTAAAGAGCTTTATGAATAGATTTAAAAACCAGGATGTATTTGAGTTGATAACTAATATCTAAAATAATAAAGTGAAGCTCATAATAATGTAATTGTATATTTGAGGATGGCAGAAATATACATTGGAGAGGAACTGCATGATGCCAATAGCATTTCTGTTCAGAATCTCTTAAAACCTAATATTATCCCTAATTTTTTATTCATAAGAGGTTGTTACCATATTCCCTTGTTAACATCTTAATTCTTAATAGCATTCTAAACAATTGCTGGATTCATTGCTGTTGCTAATTTGCTATTTTTTAATAGGAAGTTGTTATTGCTGGCTAATAAATGTTTCATGTTTGGAAATTTGCTTCTTTTGCTGATCTTAAGTGAAGTGGCTGCTTACAGGAGGTTCTGAAGCACATCACTTTTTCTTAGTGTGATAGTTACATCATTAATCTTGTTGAGTTAGATAATTAAGGGGTTTTGAGTGTGAGAAAGGCAAGCATTTACATAGTTTTGTGTATTGAAGAAAAACAACAGCTCCAATGAAAGTTTGAAGAAGGCTTCTAGACCATCATGTTTTGTGAAAGCAAATTACTTGATTTTATAAGAACTTATTTCAAACAATAAAGTTTTTGTAGAACCTCGTGTTCCACTATAAGCAGTACTTTGTAGCTTGCCGTGAATGGATCTCTGTGTAAGTTGGTAGGGTAGGGTGCATGTTTAATGTTTTCTTTTCCTTGAGTATAAGGGTGTTTCAGCTTTTGAGCAAAGCTATTTCTTTTTGAGACACAAAAATTCCAGAGGCCAAGCTGATGACAAGCCAGACCTGTACATGGCACTGCTTTATGTGCTAAATTGTTCCTACAGCTTGAGTATTGACTTAATTTGCCCTTCACAAACATGCACACTCTGTTAATATGTTGTTTACAATGTACTAATTTTCCCACAAAGCCCACTGAAGTAGAGCAAATTGTCCCATTTCATTAGTACACGATTCTAACTTTGAATAATTTTATTTCATGTCAAATAGCTTTTTAGCTCTGCATCATGAGTGTAACCAGTATTTATTATTTTGTAGAACAAGTTGTTGCCATTTGTCATCTTTCTGCCTTGCTGACTCACTCTAGCCTTTATTCTGCAGTCTCAAACCATTCACGCTCTCCTAAAGGGATTACAGCTAAATGGAATCATTTGCCTTTATGTTCAAATTTCACTCTTTTTAGATATCTTGGATAAGTTGAGTTGTGCAACGGAGGTTGGTTCAGGATACCACCTGAATACAACTTCTGTCTTTATGTAGGGAGGAGTAAGCACTTTTTTCCTATTTACTCTGTTCAGGACAGGAAAAAAATGTGTTTCTTATATTTCTACATGGCATACGGGAGCTGTGGGCCCCGTCGTTCCAGACGCGTGGCCAGCACAGTCCTAACAGGTAGTGCTGGGCTTTGCGATGACTTCTAGTCTGGTTCTGTGTCTTTGCTCCTTAGGTGATGGTTTATGGCATCGATATATTAATATCCTTTGGAGGGGTACAAGCTCTTCTGATCTACACGGAGTGATTTGTATGCTTAAAGCTAAGAATGTATTTAGCTGAAATGAAGAATTACGAATTTGTTCAGTTGCTGGGCTGAGCAGCTTAAGGAGACGTTTTCTGCCAGCCCTGCTCTCGCTGTGTGTATCCGATGGTCATGACAGAGATTCTAAGTGTAATGAATATATTTTACCACTAGATGGTATTGTTATATGAGATTAAGTATTTGCTTTTTGCGAGGGGATGCTGAAAGGAAGAGGACCTTCAATGGCTGTTAGTCATGTGGGAAGGTGCCAATGGCTGCCTCTGAGTGAAGTGCAGATGGCCCCAGGAATAAGGCTTAGCAGTTAATTAAACCATAATTTATGTTTTTTTTTTTTTTTTCTGTGACTTGTAGGCTTGTTTGAATAATATAACTCTTTGCAAATGAGTAACCTCAGTGTGTATGCTGACAAAACACTGGGAAGTGGGGAATGTCTTCAATTGCTATCATTGTTTTCCATATTTTACATATTGTCATCCACTAAGGATTTGATTTTCATTAAACACACATCTGCTTGACAAAGAATATTTTTTCAGGAAAGGTGTGAGTAGTGAAGATACGTGTATGAGCAGGAACATGAGAAGATACGACTTTTAACCTGTGCAAGGTAGTGATACTCATGTGCTACTTACCTGTCAGTGCATTATAACTTCTTAAAAAAATCCAGAGAGGGAGGAATGTGTGTCGTATTCCACCATTTGGCCAAGTTATTATGCATCCCAGTTTGCAAAGAAAAAGATAACAAGAATTACCAAAAGAAAAAGATAACAAGAATTACCAGTTGTTAATTGTTTGAGTTCTTAGGATGCTTTTTTCTGTGAAGTACTAAGAAAGCCTGCATGAACTGTCTTATCTTGCTGTTGTGTGAAAGGCATTATTCACTTAGCTTGGGATAGGGAAGCAGTTCTGTGCACAGCAAAACGGACTGCTGCCTTCATTTGAAAAAATGTATGGAAAAATGGAGAAGCATTTTGTATTTTTTAATAACAACTTTGACACTGCCTTACAGCTTTGTTTTCTTAAAGATATTGAGAGAAAGCATTTTATACTTCAGCTGATTTGGAGTTTAAATTGCTTTTTCATGCCAGGCTTTGTTTGAAAATCTGCTGATCTCCTGCTTGAGTCACAGGCAGATGTACTGCGGGATCGCAGGGCTGCGGCTGACGTTTGTGTTGTTCCCGTGTTGTGGCTGTGGCAGTGCTACGCTGCTGCAGTCGTAGACCAACCCCTATTTTCCTGGGAACTGTGTGACTCCACAACAAAATAATGTACCTGCCCCAGAGTTCATATTTGTTCATGTATTTAGAAACGGCTTTCTGTACAGAAAAGTGGCAATCAGCTGGATATTTTTCAGTCGTCTGAGCCCTCCTAGAGTCCTCCCCAGCCACCAGCCGCTCACGCTAATCTTAGGGGAGACACATGTAAAGAACTCGCAGTGTTGTAAGGAGGAGGTGGAGCTCCTGGTGCTTGTTTCTCAGGGATGCTCTTCGTTTTTATTAGACTTGAAGGTGTGGTATGTTTACAACCTACGCAAAACGAAAGCCTGGCTTTTCAGAGTGCGTCCCTGGGTGGACGGCAGCGGGCCTGGAGAAGCCGTTAGAGCGTACGGGTGGTCGTCTTCCCTTTCTGGCATCTGTCGCTGCCATGAAGGCTCCCTCTCGTCTGCAGCGAGCATCTGCCGGCGGCTCAGGCGGGCGGCCCCGGCGCTTGTCCGTGTCGCGCCAGCTATGCTGGTGGGACGCTGCAGGCTTCCTCTCCGCACGGCAGCCAGGTCTGCTCTTGAGAAGGGCCTCCAGGACGCTCTGAGAGACATAATCAGCTCATGTATTACAAGTGAGGTAAAACACGCTTTGAAGGACTGGATTCCCAGCAGGTATAAACCACTCTAGTGCTTACCCCAGTGGAAGACCTGGCAGAAGAAATTTGGTATCAAGCTCAGGATAATGACTGGGCTAAGACGACCTGCAGATAGCAAAGTCCGAAAGAGAAATGCTGCGCCATGCAATGTTGCCAGCCAACCTGTAACAGAGAAATATGTTTCATATAAAAAGTCATCAAGAATATTTTAAAAGAACGTGAAGGCTACTGGGATTGTAAGATGTCATCATGCTAATTTCCTACATCCGTTTCTTCTTGCGTTTTCTTCCCTGTATACTTTTGCAACGATTGGGTAGTGCTGCTTCTTTTCCCCTGGACTTCATAGAACCACAGAATCATTTAGGTTGGAAAAGACCTTTAAGATCATCGAGTCCAACCGTTAACCCAGCACTGCCAAGTCCACCACTAAACCATGTCCCTAAGCACCACATCAACATGTCTTTTAATTACGTCGTTTCATTTTTCTGCTTGTTTCAGTTAACTTCATGATGCTGTTTATAAACATTTGAGAGCAAAATTGAAATCTACTTTTTTTTTGTGTTTCATCAACTTCTGATATTAGCTGGTGTGTTTTCTTTAACAGTTTTCTGGTGTCAACCCTTGGAAACAGGTGAAGCAGCGTCATTGTCAGTGAGGGAATCCACTATTGGAGATTTTCTTTTACTGTTGGTATCAGAGGTAGATTGTAGATGGGGAGGAATCCTGGTCAAAGTCTGTAGCTACTTATGAATGTGTATTTGTTCTTTAAATGAGTGGTTTTTGGATTGACATTTCTTTTATCTTTTAACTTTGTGTCTCTGACAAGAAACAGTAACAAGTTAATTTCAACCAAAATAACAACTAACATAGTGAGTGATTGCACTTACGATTACTGTAACAGTACAATTCAATTCTACCAAAAGACTTTCAGGAATACAGTCATGTTAAGTGTATTGCAAAACAACTCAAACAAAGCCAAACCCACCTGGAAAGATTTTCTTTCATTCTTTTCCCCTTCTAAACTAAATTAGGCAAACATAGTAGTACATGGTAGGCATGAAACCAATAAAAACATGATTTAAGAACATTCAACACAGGATTTCTTAATCTGCAGGAAAGTACAGTGCTTTTATGTTAAACAATACTAAACTAGGCAATAGTGTAACTCACATATCATCAACATTATTTTTAAGAGATATATCCCAGGCATATGCAGTCCTGGTAATTACAAATTAGATCTGACCTGTAGGGAGTTTAACAAAGGCGTTAAGAGAAAATCCAGCAATTTCACTGACTTGCTGGCTACCTTTATTGAGGCTGGAGAGCCCATTATAGCTGAAGAAAAAGAAAGCATATTTTCCTTATTTTCCAAGATTTGCTGGCAAATGCTGGAGAAAATGATCAAGAAGGACAGCAATTGTTACAGAAGATACTATTTTGCGGAAGGGAAAACTGACTTGTAGCCAGTCTGTCCTACAGAAGCAGTTATGACCCTCTCACACAGAGTTCTGGGGGACACTCAGCATCAGATTTCTGTTTTACCACTCTCTGATGATGGTGCTAAGCTGTGCATGTCCAAAATTTAAATTAAAACTATTAGTAACGATTCAAATAATCCTTCATCTAAATAATCAGATTGGATGGCGGAAGGACTTTAGATATTGCCTCTGACTTCCAGTTTGATTCAAACCTTGCATTTGCTGTTAGTATTGCATAGCTCTTTTGCTCAACCTGCCAAAAAGGAAGTTTTATTTTCCTCTAGTGTGTGTGCACTTAAAGCGTACCATGTATTCCCTCTGCAGGTTTAGCTACTGTGTTATTATAGTGATAATATCAACAGCTTTGATTTATATTCCTTTAGCAATACTACCTAACTTCTTGTTTGCTTTCTTTACTACAACTGGATACTTGGCTAAAGGCTTTAAAGGATTTTTCTGTAATAACTTCCAATCTCTTTTTATGCTGCAGAATCTTTCTTTTACCTGATGGTCTGTCAGTTCGGTTCTTTGTTCCAGGGCTTCTCAGTCTGCATCCATCTACATTTGCTTTTGGCAAGACCAGGGTCTTAAATGATAGAAATCTTTTCCTCTTCAATTCCGGTTTCCATGTGATATGTTGTGGCTCCTCATCTAATAACACTTACAGACTTTGAAATCTTTCCCTTTAACACTGCAGTTCGGGTCTTTTAACAGCAGAAAAAGACAAAACAGTAACAGAGAGATGAAAATAAGGCATTCAGGGACACATCTCTGACTTTCGTAGCATCTTTTTGTAATACTCTTGTTAACCTGTTTATGTCCAAAATTTGACCAAAATCTTAAAATTTGTATAACCTTCCGGACGAAGATGTGGACTTTGTCTGCTAGATTGTCCATGTCCTTTGTTATAAAAAACAGACGAAGATGTGGACTTTGTCCACTAGATTGTCCATGTCCTTTGTTATAAAAAACACATCTCAGTCAGGTGTAATTTTTTGGTCATAATTCAACATAACATGCAAGCCTCTTCCTAGCTGACTAAAATGCTGAAAAGCATTTAACATTTCTTGAGTTCTGTGGAGTGAACGGACTTGCTTAAAAAGCTGAACGTTTGCCTGGAGGTCCTTCTGGTGCCTCATCTGAAGCCTGCTTAGTTTCCTGGCGCAGGCACGCTGTGGCTACTCCAGGCGTGGGACATTGGACTCTCCGGTCCTTGCAAAACCCTTGCGAGGATGGTGCCGGTGTCCCTGTGTGACGCCCCGCAGCCCTGCCACTCGGGGGGACGCCTGGCCCGCGCCAAGGAAGGGATCTTCAGCTCCATCAGCCCTGGCACCACTCCTCGCCAGGCAAAATCTCTTCTGCCAAACAGTGGGGTTTTGGGGGTAATATGGCAGGGTGGAAAGCAGAAGCTGATAGAGTAGGGAGCTAAATACATCTGATTTCTTGAGGAGATATCAATGCTTGCTTGGGTTCTCTAACGCTTGTTTCGTGGATGGGGCTTTTGCTGCCAGAGCCATGCTAAAGAGAAGTAAAAAAAACCCAAACAAGTTAATTTCTCACTGTTTGGAAATGCTATCTTCCTTAACACAAGGTGTTAAAAAAGTTTGCTGAATGACGTGTCCAACTTTGAGGGCGAGACAATAATTATCCTTAGTTTCTGGGAAGGTAGTTTAAATGCTTGAGAACAAGAATGAGTATAAACTGTGAAAGGTCTATTGCTCAAAGATACTTCCACTTGAATCTTTTACAGCACTTCTGATTTCTGCCCTTTGGCCTCCTTCCAGTTCGGTGGATGTCCTAGTCCTGCACCAGGGAAAGCTTCACACTGTTCCATCAAACTTTAGTCAAATGATTCTCCAGATAAAATGTAACTGACATTTTTTTCACAACCTCTTTTTCACCTTGTCAGAACAGTCAGAGCAGCGATCAAACCATCAAGCCAGTGGTGTGGAAACACACCATGCTGGTATTTTTGGTGTGGCCTAGAACTTCCTTTTCTTGGAAGACACGTGGAAGGGACATCTAGGGGTAGAGATTTCTGCCCGTCCCTTCCTGGGGAGAGGGCAAGGACATTGAGGGGGTCTGCCTGCAAATGGGGTTGCATGTCTCCAGCACGACCATCATGTGGAAGGCTTGTCACAGTTTGGACCCCTCCCCCATGTTTATCTTCTCCCATCATGCACCTCGTTGTTCACTTTCCATCATCTGCCAGGTCACCTCTTGGGGAGAGCTGTTTTCATCAGTCCTCAGTGGGAGGATTGAGCAGAGTGTGGTGAGTGCCCAAGGCCACGTTAGGTTTTTTTGATGTTGCCAGTTTGTGCTGGGCATCAGACAGACATTGTCCATCCTGCTTATTGCTCCACTGCCCAGTTTAATCTCCTGTCTGCCACTCTCTGGTGTCACAGGACCACATGGACAGGACTCCAGGGATTATGGAGGTGGACATGCCTCCAAGTCCGTGATGAACTCATTGTTTTGGCTCGTGTCAACATTAGTTCAGTATGTGGCATTTTTTCCACTGGATCTGTTCAGCTTGGTTAACCTAAAGTGTCTCATTTCTGACTTTCCTTTGTTATAAAAAGTCGCCTGCTCCAAGTCTTTCTTGCACTCACAGGGCTTAACCTTCATTTTTAAACTAGATTTGAAGATATTGTGTTACGTGGTGGAGAGCAAAGGGGAGAAGTTGGTTGATAGCTTTTTAACAAACAGAACGAGAGAGGAAGGTTTTCTCAAGGACTGTATGAGTCATGTAATCTGCCCTGGCCCAAGACAGGATTAATTGAACCTACATGTATTCCAGCTTTTGCAGAGGAACATGAGAGCTTGAGGTCCTTCCAAAATGAGGGGAAAAAGATGGTGGTTTGTTGTCTCACTTTGCATGGGGTCTTTTAGCATCTGTGAGGGGGATTTCATGTGCTGCAGGAATTGAACACAAGTAATGCCAGTCCTAGAGATGCCTGTCTTCAACGAGATGGAAACAGGGGCCAGGAGAAACCTGTCTCCTAGCAAAACCTGTTCCCAGTGACCCTGGGCTACAGCTGCAAACAAAAGCATGGGGACCAGAAGACTTCTCTCCCTGCAATGGCCGGCAGCCTGTGCTGGGAGGCAGGGGCGTCCCTTGCTTCCCAGTGTTGGCAGGCAGAGGGGAGCTCATCCTTTGTGTGTGGGGGAGAGATTGCTCTTGCATGTCTTTGATCAGTGTAGGGGATGCTCTGGTGGCAGCCACTTCTACTTTGACCAGGTAACCTAAGTGTGCAGAACAGCTCTTGGGTTTGGGTGAGTTTTGATTGCCCATCCCAAGTTTCCTAGCTTATCAGTGAGAAGGGCAACGAAGCTGGTGAGGGGTCTGGAGAACAAATCTTATGAGGAGCGGCTGAGGGAACTGGGGTTGTTCAGTCTGGAGAAGAGGAGACTGAGGGGACACCTTATCGCTCCCTACAACTACCTGAAAGGGGGTTGTGGCAAGGTAAGTGTTGGTCTCTTCTCCCCAGTAACTAGCCATAGAATGAGAGGAAATAGCCTCAAGTTGCGCCTGGGGACGTTTAGATTGGATATTAGGAAAAATTTCTTCACCGAGAGGGTGGTCAAGCATTGGAACAGGCTGCCCAGGGAGGTGGTGGAGTCACCATCACTGGAAGTGTTCAAAAAATGTGTGGACGTGGCACTTCAGGACATGGTTTAGTGAGCATGGTGGTGTTGGGTTGATGGTTGGACTTGATGATCTTGAAGATCTTTTCCAACCTTAATGATTCTGTGATTCTGTAAAGCATCCTGGGCCACATTTGTGCAGCCTGTTTAGTCATAAGAACTTGCAGTATTTGGATTGGCCATCTTTCCTGGGACTTACTAGCCTTTATCAGAGAGAACGTTCCTCATGCCAATAGAAAGAGGAAGGCAAACAGCAGGGTGGCTTTGGGTGGTTTAGACTGGAACCTGAAACTTTCAGGCATGAGATGGTATTGAGTTACTTGCTTGACTGAAAAATCGTAGAATTATAGAATAGTTTGGGCTGGAAGGGACCTTTAAAGGCCATCTAGTCCAACTGCCCTGCAATAAGCAGGGACATCTTCAACTGGATCAGGTTGCTCAGAGCCCCGATTATCCCCCATTATCCTCCATTATGCCCATAAGGATAACTCCACCTTCTCCCCTTTGCTCTCCACCATGTAAGACAATATCTTCAAATCTAATTAAAAAAAAGGTTAAGCCCTGCGAGTGCAGGAAAGACTTGGAGCAGGCGTCTTTTTATCCCCTTAGTGTGAACACAGAAGTCCAGAGGAGCATCGGTTGTGGCCGTAGTGGAATCAGCGTGAGAGCTTCTGGGTTGTGGGAGTTGGAAAACGGGTGGGATTCCCCTGGTGCTCGTGTGCCGCAGCCCTGCAGGGCGAGCGGGGATGAAGTGCTGTTCCCCCATTGCAGTCCCTGCCGCGTAGCACGGCACCGCTGCCGCTCCAGCCCCTTCAGGTTTCTCCATGGACCTGCCCCCCTTTCCCACCAGCCCCCATTTTTGGAAAATCAAAATGGTATAGCTGTGTCATATCACTTTCCTCTTGCCCCTCTATCTCCTCTGCTTTTCTAGGTGTTTTGGGGTGGGTCCTGTACCACGGCAAGGAAGGGACAGCCTAGCTTTCCTTGAAGTGCTACTGTTCCCTGGGTCTCCAAAGAAGTTAGCTGGATGGAGAAGTCCCGGGAAATGTTGCAGATTTATGCCGAATTTTGCAGGAAGGGGAGAGCTGGAGGATGAGGGTAAACAAGTTCTTCTCTGGCAGTCTGTGTTGTCAGTGAATTTTTATAGAGTTAAGATTTATTCTAATGTCAGCCTCGTGTGGCCGTATATAGTGGGGGCAGGACGCAACAGCCTGTTTAACGAAAAGCTGTTTGGCAGTGTGTAAAGCCACCCTTCTTTTTTTAATCCTTAATGAATGTTTTGTCTCTTCGTACTATTTCTTTGTTAGCCCCTTTCAGACTGTTCTTCATCTGAGTGATCCTGTTAATTTTTCATAGAGGGAGAGAGTGGGAGACAAGTATTTAGTCAGAAGTCCCTTTGCTTGGCAATGTACATAACCGATCTGTCAGTTAAGAGAAAAACATTACAACTACCAGTCCCTCGTGCCTTTTTTTTTTTTTTTTTTTTTAAGTACGGCTTTCCGTAGCTGATTTTTTTTTTTTTTTTTTAAGTACGGTCTTCGCTAGCTGATTGATGTTTGCTCCCGAAGACAGATAGAAAAAAGCCCACCCAGCCCTTACGGCGCCTGGCGTGTGGCTCGGGCATGTGCTGCGGCATATGCCCCCCCCGACAGCCTGGCCCGGAGGCAGCGTCAGGGACGGCTGGGGAGGGAGGGAGAGCAACATGTCCAGTCTGGCCCCCGTGGCCATCAGGCAGCGGTGTGCGGTTCCTGCTCACCGATCGCGTGAGGCCGTGCAGCCGCAGCACCAGCGAGTTTCTGCGAGCTGGTGATTGCAGAAATGATTTCTTACAGAGCGCAGACCTTCTGCCGGTGTACAAACACAGCCTGGGTGAAAGGAAGGTGCTTAAGAATTAAGGCAAACTGCACTGGAACAGAGAGCTTTCCTTGTGAAAGCTTACATAGTACTTGAAATAATACAGAGGAAATGCATAAAGCAGCCAGAACTGTCTGACTGGAGAATCTTCAAACAAGGAGTGATGTTTGTAGATAATTAAGT
Source organism: Phaethon lepturus (assembly GCF_000687285.1). NCBI lineage: Eukaryota > Metazoa > Chordata > Aves > Phaethontiformes > Phaethontidae > Phaethon > Phaethon lepturus. Next base: position 14,413 of record NW_010547331.1, read on the forward strand.
CAAATCTGCAATGTCAAATGCAACCAGGGATTTCCATACGTGTGGTAACGTACTAAGTAGAAATCTGAAATTTTGAAGTATTTTCAGTCTAAAGTAGGACTGCATAGTGCAGACGTACTTTGTTTCTCAAGACACTCGGAAATTATAGCATTTTTTAAATGTTTATTTCAGATCCTCTGCAGACAAGTGCTGAACAGAAGGTAATACATAGACACATTAAAGAGGAATTCAGTGAGAAAAATGAAAACCATTGAAAGTAGAAGGGCCTGGTATTTTAGTAAGAAAATCTAAATACATGATACCATTGGAGGAAGGTATGATTTGCTTAGAAGAGGGAAATAGAACAGTTTTTTTTAAAAATACAAAAGAGTAACTTCAAATTAAAATTAGCACTGTGCAAGGCAGAATTACAAATAGGAAACTGAGAGGAAACATCCTCATCTGTTGAAGTCTAAAAGGAAAACCATTAGCAAAACTGGCATTCGCATTAGCTGTAGTCTCACATAAACTGAATGATCAGACGTGATGTTGAGAAGAAAAAACAGCAAGTTCTGATTAACTTGTGTTGGTGCTTTCTCCCAGCCCCACCTCCAGGAAACATCTAGCAGTAGTGTTAGAAGGCATCCTCGGCAAGTGTAACTAATTTGTTTACTCATTTGCATGATCAGAGGATCAGGTCTCATACTACGTGTGTGCGCAGTGTTTGTGTGCATATATAAAATAACCATTCCTTTTATATGACATTGATTTTTCTCACAGTTTTATAATCATCACAGCTTTTATTCCTGGCAAAAAAAAGTCTGCCTTGCAGAGAGTCAGACAGAATAACTGTGTCAAATAAGATTTATTTCAAGGAATATAAATGCAGCTACCTTTACTCACACAACAGTAAAGACTTAAAAAAAAGAAAAGAAGATTTTACAAACTCCTTTTGCTTGCTTTGTTGCCCGACGAGAGCTCAGAGCCAGCCAGACTCCCACTGATTGAAGCAGCTGCAGAGGCTAAATGAAGTTTTTAGGTGAACACTTTAAATTGAAGCTGCCTAGGAGGTTCATGAAGTAATTTGAACTCTCAGTGTGTGCATGTGTAGTACATAGGTAACAGTATTTTACCCATTATCACCTCAGAAAAAAACACTGGAAGTTGCAGATATTTGGGAAGTTTGTTCAGACCCGTTCTCGTGGAGGGTTAGGGCATACATATGTCTGGATTTTCTCGGCTGTATTCTCTAGAACTCTTGGCACATTTTGAATACTTTATAAATGTGTCTGGGATTTAGGGACACCTGATAACCCTAGCCCGGACGCCCCTGCTCCAGCTGCTGCACATCAGCATTTCATAGTAGTCTCATCTGGAAGTCTGGACATAGACTGTCTTATTTGGAGCTTCTGAACACGTGTGCCATGTTGTAGAGTCATGTATTATAAGTTTGACACTTCTGGAAGGGCTTCTGGACCTGCACCGTCCATGCAGTGTCTGCACGTGCAATGGTTCTGACCCCTCTCGTAAGCCAAAGGCTTAATGTGCATCGTGCTTGACAGTGCACACATTTCAGCCCAGGAAATTCTGTGTCCGGAGGTTGATTCTGTCCTCACTGGAGTCCGCAGACACTGTTGTCAACTTTGAGGGTCAGATTCAAGTGCTGTTCTTTTCCTGGATAGAAATGTGGTTTTTCAGGTTGGTCTTTATTTTAGTGTTAAATGACAGTCCCGCAAGCTGGGCACTCAAGTTAACAATATAGTTTTTCAAAGAAATTTTATTCAACGTAGCTTGTACATTTATTTCTATAACTGGATCATTTTTTCTGATCAGCACCTTTGAGATGCTTGATCCCCTTTTCTAACATAAAACTGATCTCTTTTTCTGTTATTTCCTCACATGACGTAGGTGCTGCCAGTTACAAAAAGCATTATCTTTTCCCTGCTTAGCCTGTCCTAAGTGGCCTGCATTTTTCTTGACCTGGAAAGGAAATACTGAAAAAAAAGTGTAATTCTGTAATGAGTTAATGTGCTGTAGATTCATTACTATTTTTTCAGAAATTATTCTCACTTCATTAGCTTGTTCTCCGCTTCCACCCATTTTAATAAGAATTATTATGAAGCCAGAACTTGATTAGTGCTGCCTTTGTCAATTCAAGTTATTAATGATCAGTTAATTCTCTCAAGGAATCTATTTTTACTGTGGCACTATTCATTTTAAACCATTGAATCTCATGTTTAAACATTTTTAGTACTTACTTTTCAATTATGTAGTCACAGTAGAGTAAAAAAACCTTAAAGACTTCCTTAGAGGTGACTTGTGAAACAGGAATGATTTATGTCTGATTTTCACAGTTCTAAAACTAGTGCACAATGTTACACACTGTATGTGATGCAACTCACAAGCAAAACAAGAGAGAAATAAGTGGTTTCTAGTTTATGACTTTGAATACCACTTCTGCAGAGGAACAAACGACTTCTTACTTAAAAAAACCCTCATTATTTCTCCACTAGTAGTGAAGGTGAAAAATTATTAAGGTGATTTTCTTGTTAATAATTTAAGTCTTGTCAACATTTTCTTAGCTTTTCACAGTGATTGAAGAGACCTTTTCCTTCCAAAATTTGCAGATAAGTGTCAATTGTATGTCTAGAATGACCTGACCTGGTACATAAAAATAACTGTACTGCACTAAAAATGACTGGAAATTTAAATGTGAATCAGTGGGTACAAGTTGTAGGACAAAGTAAATAGGACAATTGCCGGTCGGGTTGTCTTTTTCTTACATCTATGTGGAACTGCAGTCAAGGATAAGTAAGTAACGTGTGCATTTTGGAAGTTTAAGACTGCCTGATTTGCATTTTGTATACTATGCATGAATATGGAGAAGAGAGAAAAATAGAGTTCCCTGCAGAATGTGCCTGAGAATATGAGTCACTTGTTTAAGAACCCAGGGCCCCCAAACACTCTCAGTTGGGTCTGTGTCCTTTTTTTATCTTACACAGACAAATTAAACAAGTAAAGAAGCGCATATTTTTAGTTGCTGACTTGCAGGATCAGATAATGAAAGGTTGCATAGTGTTTTAGACTGTCTGCTTGCTGATATTGTTAAAAATACTTGATTTCCAGTATTTTTTCAGAGCTTCATATATCCCTCATATCTCATGCTCACAATTCCACTTTGCAATTTTTCATGAATTACTATTCAATATTAAGAATATTCTGCTGGGAACATTTGTTGGTCTGGTAAGGAGTGACTTTATAAGTGTTCTCCAGACATGGAGAGTATCATTACTCAACAGGCTGATATATTGCTAATATTTCCTTTCTGTCCACTGCTTCCTGAGTGTTGATGTCAGATTTTTGGATATACCAGCCAAATTAACAGAATTCCCTTCTTGCAACAGTTGAACTCCAAGTACTTATGTAATCTTCTGCACCTACTCTTCTGCACGCTTTTTTGCTATTCACATACAGTGTATCCAGTATGAAATTTCATTCATTTTGTCAAATTAAGCACCAAGTTTCCCATTCAAAACTTGTTCGCCTGCTAGACTCCCTGTACAAATAGGACTTTTGGTGGTACGTTTGTTATAGCATAGTGGTGTTATCCAATGTGATTTTAAATTTCTGGGGTTTCATGTAAATCCATTAAATACATCTAGTTAAACTTACATTATGTTGTCAATTTTTGACAACATGGTGTTAAAACCACTGGAACTGGGTTGACTGTTTCTGAAGAAAGGTTCCATTACTTAATTGGGCTCTGGAGATTAGATATACTGAATGGCAAGTTCTTTTTCTTTCTTAATTCACTTCTCTTTCATGGTTAAATAGACTATGTGCTATCTGAACCAAGTCAGATTTTCCAAGTATTCCCAATACACTTTTTATCAATAGCCATGCTCTACAAAGTTATCACTGCCTTTTAACTGCTTCATCACTTTCTTACTAGTTATTAGTAGGGATAAAGTTGTTCCATGTTCAGAATTTGTCCTGATTCTGTCTCCTTTGTAATGATCTTTGTTTTTTTCCCTAATCATATTTAAAAAATAATTTCCTCTTCCCCTTTCTCAAAGATTAACTCATTTGGTTTTCATTCTCTCATTTCATTTCTCTTGTGGATGTTTCACAACTGTGCACATCATTGTCTATATAAATCATCAGTTCCCATTTTCAGCAAGGTTTCTTTTTATCCTCAAACCTGCAATCAATCTCTCTGAAGCTGAACTGGCCTTCTTGTTGAGCACTTACAGAGTAAAATCCTGTCCCTATTGAATTCAGTGGGAGTTTTGTCATTCATGTCAATGACTTCAATGCTTCACTCACAGTTAACATGCATTAAGTTTTAATTATAATGCCTTTTAGGCACCTCCAGCCACCTTCCTGCTTCATGGCTTTTAATTACTTCCCAGTGAGCACACTATTTACTCCTCCTAATTCCACTCAGCTTGTTTTTTCAAATGCGTGCTTTTTCTCATTGCTTGTCAGTACACAGGAGAAGGGTGATATCTTAGGAAAATAGAAAGATAGCCAAAAGGGAGTTGTGGTAAATGTTGAACATTTCTTTTGCAAATCATTCTGTGAAGGCAATATGCCTATTAATTTTGGTGGGCTTCATGAGAAACCTGGATTTCTGCATGCCGCCCCATGGAGGAATGGAGCCTTACAGAACATGATTATCACATCTCAAGCACAAAGTGTAAACTTGTTTAAGAATATAGAAATGAAAGAAAAAAAATTGTCTGTGACACACCTCGTGGACCTAAGATAAGGAACGTTTAAGCTTTTTTGCCCTAGGGAACACACAGTAACAAAAATGATGAATAACAGTTGCATATCAATGAAAGATAAACTGAATTTGTGGTCAGCTGCTGTTTATCAATGTGTTGATGACAATATAATGTTTACCAAAGAACTGTGTCTTTTTAGTATTTATTGGCTTTCTTCTTTTTAACCTTTTGAATGCTGGTTAGACAATTTTGCTAACTACATTCATATAAAAATGTTCCATCTCCAAAGAATTCATGGCCCCATAACCTCTATAAATGAAATAAACCTGAATCACTCTATTGATTGTGAATTTTCTCATGGCTCATTTACAGTTCTGAAGTTGCAGGTTAATTGAACTAGTAAGAGAAAGAAGATGGTTTTCTGTGTTTATTTGTGTGTCTCATGACCGTATGGCTTATTTCTTACATGGGACAGTATCTGTCATTTGCTGCAGGTTTATGTAACACCTTGAAGGATAAGACCTGGTCTTACTGCTTTCTGCATTCTCTGCCCTCCAGAGCTCCTTCTTCTTTGCTGCATGAGACAATACTCTGTTGGGTCATGAAAAACGACAGAGGTAATGGTGCTAATTTTCTTTGAGTAAGATGTTCTACTAAGAAACAGAACTACTGCGAATAGCAGCTCAGTTTCATGACCTCTGGCTTTTTGATATGACTTGCAAAACGTAACTGGTCAGTAGTATCTGCTACAAAGCTGTATGTGCATTTGCAGACTGATGAAGGGGAGATCATCATACTGCATTATGTAAATGCATGAGTTTCTTTCATGGTGGAAGCATGTGAAGTGGAATACCACGTCGTCAATCAAATGCCGAATATGTGACACTTAAAGTGTCAGTATGCTTCTTCAGGAGTAATTTTAAATAAAATCGCTGAGAGCAGAGGAAGAGAATACGTTGCCTGTAAATGTCTAAGCAGAAATAATGGCATTGGCTTGTGGTCAAATACAAAGTATAACAGTCCAGTGAGGTTATGTTCTTTTTGGAGAACTGATTGGTTTCGAAAGGTTTTGACAGGATCAGTCCCAGAGAATTGAAGAGTTGGTAAAATTGGCATATATTTTTCAGGCTTCAGAATACAGCAAAGTAATTCTTGAAGAAAAGTTTCTTGTGCAATGATGACGGCAACTATCCCCTTGTAGAATTATTTTTTCTCTCTGAAGTATTGCTGGTGACTGGAGTCCCACTGCATGCAGCCATTCTATCATCATGGGGTGCCCTGTCCTTGTCCTGGCCACACATTGGAAGCACAGAAGGAAGTACTCTGACAACACAGTCTAAAAATAGTTTTGACAAGAAACAGGTGAAGGTAGCTAACTAAGGAGTGGGCAGGGCAAGAGTGCATTCTCATTTGTTTCTTACTGTGGCTGGTGCTCCCAAGCTAATTCATTTTTTTAACAAAACTAATCTCCCCTTTGTCTTCTTGTCTTTGCAGAATTTAGATTTTGACATGTCTGAGCCATACATCAATCACTTAGCCTTTTAAGTACTAAAACGTCAACATCAATATTCTGAGATTTCAGCTTTCTCTTTGATGTCTTTTCTTTTTTGATTGGTAACACTAGCTGAGTCCTCGGAGTTGAAGTCATTCTATAGTAACAGCTAGAATTAGGTCACTGCACAATTTGTAGATATTGTTATTTTTCTGACAGTTAAGTAACATTGTTTCTTCTTTTCCCATAGTATTGGTAAAGGTGATTAAGCCTCTTCATCCTTCCTCTCAAAACCTAGGAAAGAGAATCCTAGTTTGCTTGAGACCGATTTCCTGGTACTGTGACCTGTGGGAAAGAAGTTTGAACAAAATATTATGCAAAAGAGATTAGGATTAGCATTGCAGTGTGGTTGTTTCCAAAGGGTTGCTCATCCAACTCTTCTGTAACAGTCAAGAATGTCTTGTAAAGGGAAAAAACCACACACCGTAAGAATGTCAGATAGCCAGCTGAACACAACTGCCTCCTGACAGAAAACACTAATGTATTTCCTATGTACTTAGCTATAGCTAGTGCTGGCTGCTTCGAAGAAGCAATTTTGATGCTTTGAAATTCCTATATTTGCCTCTTCTAAGATCTTTCTGGTATGTGCAGTTGCTGTGTGGTAAGGGAAGCTGCAGATCCACTGTCCTGAACGGATGCGCTGGGGCTTGAGGGAAATAGGAGGAGACTTAAAGCCTCTGCATGTGGCTTTTTGCTTTAAAGAAGTCATCTGATCCCCCGTTGCCAGCTGATGGGGGCTGTGGTCTGCATGTGGGGAGCAAGAGGAAGCTTGTAGTGTGATGACTTGTTTTTCAGAGGCTTTGTGTGCCCTTTCTAGAGTTTAGAATAACTCACGGCTCTGACTGTTGCCTTCTGGGACCTGAGGACTTAAGAATACTTTACAGCTGGAAATGGATGGGCTAGAAATCATTTTTAAGAGTGGGGGAAAAAATATCTATTGCAAAGAAGTAATTTGTTATAAAGAGGTGAGATAGGGCAGGCGTAGACCAACTCTGTCATTGAGTCTAATCCCCTGCAATTACTGAGGATTATTACAATTATTACAACAGATGTCTTGTTCAGAGATTCACAGAACAGCTGCCTCACAGGATCTGATATTTGCAGAACATCTGCCGCACTGATAGTCACATATCATCAACCACAGAGTGATTCCTACCACTCTGTAATAAATAGTAAGTCAAGACCGAAGTAGCAAAAGGCCAAAAAGAGACAACTAGAGTGTCACAGTAAAGAAAAGAAGAGATATTGAGGGAGTTTCCCATGTCTTGTGTCTCTGGGATGACAAGGATTTAGCCAGCTACAATTCCTGGATGATCCCAAGAAGCAATCGCATTGTCAAAAGTCCAGTGACCCCAGGTGATTCTTCTGGAGGAAAAGTTCAAATTCCTTCTGATGTGAAATCTGAGTCATTTGAACTTGCAGTGAGGCAGTAGCATTCATGCTCCTGGATCTTCTCTTTCTTGCTTTTACCTGGGGGTAAACAATAATGCTCCAGGAAAAAAAAATGTAGTGTCCTGTGCAAAATGAGTCCAAAGTCATACAAGGGTAGGACCCTCCTTGCTTGATGTGCAGTTTTAACTTCTCACCATCTCTCTGCTAATATAACATCCATCTTCATTAGTGTGAGCTATCTGTGGTTGAAAGCTGTCAGAATTACCTAGCAGCACAATTTCATTTGAGAAATTACTAATATCAGCTCTTTTATACTGTTATTCCAAGTCTAGATCCTTGTTAATGAAATGAGAAAAACTTGTTGGTAATGTCAGCAATTTAGTTTGTTTATTTCTTATTTGCACTTTTTCCTGAAATCTGTGAAGCTATATGCACTAAATTCTGCTCATAGAAATGTATTTTCAGAAAATGATCTAGGAGAATATTTGGGAGGAAAAAGTCCCATCTAACACCATTTCTTTGCCCAATGAGCTGGGACACTACTGCATACATATAATTCCATGTACTGCATTTCATTTAATATAATACTCGGTTCAGTATCCGATTTTTCTTTTGCATGGAAAAACGTAGTATATTAAAAGAAGTGTGTCCTGTTTTGTTCATTAAGGTTCTGAAAGTTGAAATACATTGAGGAAGATTTCTCGTAAAGTATACACTGGGGAAGATATTTAAACTTAAAATAGACAGTTCTATGGCCAGATGCAGGCCTCTGTTCAATTCTGTTCTCTTAGTAAAAATTAATAAATCCTGAATGTGTTTTCAAAATCCAGGATTTATTTCTGTTTGTCAAGTCAGCAAAAGAAAGTTCCCATGTTGATGGCACAGCAAATGAGATCATGTTGTAGTGAAGTGGCAACTTCTTCCTGTACTGGACTTAGAAATGACAGCTGCGATGATTAAAAATATAAGGCAAGGGCTTGTTCAGGTCCTCAGATGATATTCTAGTATAAGAATAGGAGTTACGCTGTGCAAGGCCTCTTATAAGATCTAGGAATAGCTAAAATTAGTAAAACTAATTATATGTTGGGTTCCTTCTTCAGTAACGAGGGCTAATGAGGTGTTTTGTGTTTGTTTTTTATAGTATTTGTGATCTTGTTTCTTGTCATATTAATGCCACTCAGTAGTAGGAAGCAAACATTAATTAGTGCATAATTTACAGTAGGAAAAGCAGAGGCTTGGGTAGTTAATAAATTTTAACAGAGGATTTTATCTAGAGCTGTTTGTGGGCTTTCCCAGTAGTGCATCTTTATGTGGTATGTTTTTACTCTCATCTCAGTTGATGCTATATTAAAAGTGTCCATAAAGAATTATTCTGATGCCTTTAAAAGTCTGACCTAAGGTGTATGAGACAGTGCACGGAAGCTTTAAACAAAAAGACAGTTAATACCAAATTCAGAAGGGCCAGTTTCAAGTGGGTAAGTCACACACTTCAGTGATTTTATGGTCCCCAAAGATACCATGTTGCCTAGTCTATTATAAAATTCTCTAGAATAATGTTTTGTTAGATTTTTAGGGAGGACCTGGGATTTTCCCCGTCTTTCCCTCTTAAGGCATGATTCCACAACTAACCCATTAGTCTCGTTGTCGATGCTTTTGCAGGAAAGAGGGCCCCGGGTGCCACTGTTGTATCTGTTGCCATGAGAGAGAAGTGCTCCTGGTTTCCTGCCTGTGTGACAGGTCACACCACCTGATACAACCTGGGGCCCTGGTGGGCAGCCGCCCACGGGCCACCCACCCTGGCAGCAGGGACAGCTGGGAGCATCCCGGGCTGTATTAGCAGGGGCAGAGCCAGCGGACTAAGGGAAAGGATTATCTGCCTCTATTCAGCACTTCGACTGCATCTAGGTACTGCATCCAGTTTTGGGCCACCCGGTACAAAAAGACACGGATAAATTGGAGTTCAGCGGAGGTCCGTGAAGCTAGTTGGGGGCTAGAGCATTTGTCCTGTGAGAAGATGGGGGAGCTGGGTATGTTCGCCCTGGAGAAGAGATGGCTTCAAGGGGACCTCACAGCGGTCCCCCCCATACCTAGGGGAATGTCAACCAGAAGGCAGACTCAGGGGCGTCACAGTGGTGCATGGTGGGAGGACAGGAAATAATTGACATAAGGTGCAACACGAGGTGTTCAGGCTGGGTATAAAGAAGGACTCTTCCTGTGAGAACAGTCAGACAGTGGTGCAGGTTGTGTGGAGAGTCGTGCAGTCTCCATCCTTGGAGGTCTTCAAGGCCTGACTGATTAAAACCTTGGCTGATGTGGTGTGACTTCAGGCCTGACCCTGCTTTGTGCAAGAGGGTGAGCAAGAGATTTCCTGAGGTCTCTTCCAGCCTGTGTCCTCTGAGATGGAGGTAGAGATATACACAATCCGTATCTGGACCTAAGCACCTTTTTCGTCCTTTCCAGGACTAAGAATTCTATCAGTTGCTTATTTTAAAACACAGTCAGACGTGTTATTTGGTGCCATTTTATGTCACCTTTTGTTGTTAAGACACTTGCCTAAGAGTGGGAGACCTTATTTCACATCAATGGCCTCCTCAGGCTGAGGAGGTTCAAAGTCACATCTCTACCTTCCCAAGAGACTACCCATAACGGCCAGGTCACAGCCTGCACGTACCATGCACCTTCTGTCTTCTTGAGGTAGTGTGGCTGCAACAGCTGAGAAGGCAAAATCCAGGGGCTGGAGAGAGAAGCCGCAAGAGTGGGTGAGACTTGCCCATGCCTTCACACTGCAGGAACTGCCGGAGTTTGGTCTTGGGTTCCAGGCTTTTTCTCTAATTCTGCATCTGACTTTCAGCTGGTAGCCATTTATTCCCACATACATGAGCATTCATGGAAGAGAAATCCACATCTTCTAATGCAAATAAATGTCTTAATTGTTCAGGCAAGGAATTATGCTTGCTTGTTCACTCTCTTCTCCCCCTCTGCTCTTTCCAATCCACATCAATCTTATGCTCCTTACTATACAGCTGGAGCAAAAGGGAGGGAGTATGTCCTTTGCATGCTTCCCTTCAATTCCACAACAAATCTGCATGCTGAGGGCAAGAGCCTTGTCCCTGAAAGACAGAAATACGTTTGTATTTTCTCAGGCTGCAGAAGCCTCTGAACCCGTCCACTTCTTGTTGATACCTGCAACTATGAGGCTATATGAGACTTTTCCCACTCAAACTGCAATTTTTGGATAAAAATGGTTGTTCCTCTTTTGCTTTTGGCAGGTTTTCTCCCATTACTGTCTATTAGACTTGCGGTAGACACTTGCAGATCACACCTCCGACAGGAGCATGAATGCTGCCTTTATGGAAGCCCGGCTCCTATCTTGCAACTTTTGTTCCAATTATGAATTTTATATCCTGAATTGTTTACGGCGATCACTAATGACTAATGGTCAGGCTACATTTTCATAAGTAGTGCTGATTTTGATCAGGAAGGACCTTCTCCTAGAAACTATGCAGCATTCTTAATGCCTTCAGCAAAGGTATCCTCCACCCTCAGTGAAGTCGCTGAAAGGCAGCTCGCGGTTTATCTGTGTTTTCAGTTGTCAAACACTGCTCATGTCTTCAGCTGCTCTGAAATCCATGGGGTTGTTTGTTTTGCTTGGAGAACAGAATGTCAGCATTTACTGAGAAGAAGTACAAGGTGGAAATAGTTTCATTAGAAGGTGTTAAATTTTATAGTTCCTTCATCAGATGTGTCAGATTAATAGGAAGAAAGTGTTTTAAATGGTTGACTTTAATTAGAAGAACAGAGAAGTCTGCCAACAACAATAATCCGGTTTTGGCGACCAAGTGTTTAAGTCATTTAGAAGTTATTCCATTTATTCTTAATTACATTCTCATTTTTTGGAGTTTAATCTATTTGGAAAAATACCGGTCCTAATGGTATGCTTCAAAGAGCACAAATTATGTTGCAGAATATTTAAAATAACTCTTTATTTTCTAGTCTCTCCCTTTTGCTACTACCTTGTGTAATGCTTTTAGCATCATTTGATACATCTGGTCACAACATGTCATATTGCTCTTAGATTTACCATTTGATAAGTATCTGCATCTTTTACAAAGGCTGGTTTTTACAGTCTCTGTATCATTATCGGGCTGAGACCTTGATCAGCAGTAAAGATACAGAGATACCGGTTAATGCTTTTGTCATCTCAAGGGCTGATTACTGTAATTCACTCTTTTAAGGACTTTCAGCCCCTGCTGTTAGGAAATTGCAACTGACACATTATGCTGCCATGAGGATTCTCTTCAAAATGAGATTATTTGAATGTATCACACTGATTATAAAATTTAAAAAAATCATTATTTGTTGCGTAGAAAAATTTCATATTAATTATTACATTCGTTTGGGGGATCTTAGAGCCTAGTATGAGCCTATCATGTGCGTAATCACTTTGCTGTTCTGATCTTTGCTGCAGATCATCCAATTTACTGAGCTGTCCTGATGAAGTCTATTAAGATTTGTATATCATCAGGAGAGTAAATTAGCTATTGATATTCTCTAAGCTGAATTTGTGTTGTTTTTCAATCAATGTGGAAATGCTTTGTATTTACATGAACATCTGAACTGCAGGTTTTACTATTCTCATTTTTAATTTGTGGTGGTATAATTATGGACTTGGGTGAATCTTCCTGAAAGGTAATTAATCATAGGTATTGAAATTCACCAAGTGACTGTCCAGATTTGATGATAGTTTTGAATACAAAAATTTTGTAGAAGACATAAAAAGTGTTATTTTTACATTTTTCTCCAGCTATTTTAAATTTTGACAGAAAAAGGATAAATAATTCTCATTCTTGTTCTTCCTCTGAGAAAATCTCTTTTTGACTGTTACAGAAGTGAGAACATCCTGGGTTTTTTTAGCTGTCCTAAGCAGAATAATCAGAGTGGTTTTAGCAACATACGTAATAATGCCAACATGTTTGTATATGCCAGTCAGCACTGTCTAATTAGCAACCTTATGTTAGTGAGGTCTTTTTCCCACTAAGAGGAAGCCAGAACCTCTGAAAAGTCATTTTAAAAGGTCAGTTTCAAAGGAAAAGCAGCTTAGGCTTTATATTATAATGACTACATGAAAGCTTTCCACGCCAGTGGATTCTTGCATACCTATTTCTTGGTCACTTAAAAAAATAAAGGTCTGCAGCAACACACAGACTTTGGAAAAGCTCAAAAAGTCCACTCCAGTGGATCCACTGGGTCGAGCATAATTCTGACAGTTTAGCTGTATAACACTTCCCTTCAACCTACTGTACCTAAAGAAAGCATCTTCCAATGTATTCTCTTGCTATTTGAAACATATTATATGATATGTCATATTCTCGAACAAAGAGAATATACAGGCAGACGGGCTCCAAAACTTGCGAGCTGAGACCTGGTTTATGCTGCATAACTTTTATCTAGCCTCTTTTTCACTGGCCCCAGGTAGCGTGAGGTGAGGGACCAACAGAAAATGGTGGCAGTTTGTCGAGTCTGTTACCTGTTGAAGAGAAACACGTTATTTGCACTGAAATGGCGAAGGGAGTGGAGTGTAGAAGCTGTGTTTGTCTTTGCGAGGGAGGGGAGGCACGGGCTTAGAGCCACAATCAGAGGATGGGCTGTCCCTGTACAGATTTCGCCTTCAACTTTCGTCTCTGAGACGAGTCAAAGGATTTTCCACATGTGGTGTTAAAGTAGGCAGGAAGGACTCTAGAATATTTCCCTTTTGTAACCTGGTTCCCAGCCTCGTAATTAAGAGGTTGAAATGTGTTGTTAAAATAAACAGGTTGTATTTTGTAAAGCACTGTAAGAGTTTCGGTTAGGCTGCTAGATGGGATATATTCCCTCTCCTGGTGTAACTAATGTAAGTAAAGCAGAAAATATAGGCGTTTTCATTCGCGTAGATGTATATAAGCTCCTCGTGAGCTGCAGGGGGCTCGGAGGCTGGATGTCCCCTTGCTGAGCACCATGGGGTGTGAGGCTGGGTGAGCTGAGCCTGGCCGCGGGGCAGAGCCAGCCCCTGCTGCTGCCTGTCCTGCGAGAAGCTGGCAGCAGAGAGACCAACCCTGAACCACCGCAGTGAGGAAGACAAAATAACTTACTTCAAACCAGATAATCCTCCAAACACGATAGAAGGATTTTCTTCTCTTTCACCAGACTTATTTAAAACTTACTGCAGAAAGTAAAAAGGCTCCTTGGGGGGCCCTTTGACTGGGTGGTTGGTGCTTCGATGCTTGCCTGCGTTTATATTTTTGGGATGTAAATTCTTTAGGGCAGAGATTATATTAATTTACATTTAGCTGAGTGCGGTGTGCTTCTCCTGGAGTTTAATTATGATATTTGCAAGAAGTCATCTCTTCACTAGGGAAACCTCCTATTTTTCAGCCAAGTTAACGTGGAGCTCAGCCTATGTAAAAGCAGTGGGATTTGAGCTGAGAACATTATGTTTTGGTGAATGTCAGCATTGATTATCATAGATTTATAATATGAATTATTGATCTTGGATCCATCTTGGTCATTACGTATTTTGGGAACTTAGTACCTTTTCATGTGTTTGTTTTATTGTTTTCTAATTTAACAGCATTCCTGAAACCATCAGAGTTGAAATAAACAAGTTTCCATGTCCCAACATCTTGAAAAAACTGTCTTTTTTTTCATTTTAACAACTGTTTAGAAGGGCAGGATTAAAAATGGAAAGACTTTCTGCATTATAAAGTTATTTTGCTTTACATTATAAACTTGGAAAGCAACATCCTTTATGTCCTCAGTAAACCTGTCATATTACAAAACATCTATGTTGCTGAACGCTGTTAGTGTTCTATCAAAATTCTGGGAAAAGTTTATCTTATACCAAATATCTGACATAATTCTATTTATTACAAAATATTTCTTAATATTCTTCCTTTATTCTATAAATGTAATCTAAGAAAAGGTAACTTTTTAGCTCAAGTACTGTGGAGATGCTGTGTGAGAAAGTTTTAGGTTTTTTGCCCACATGAAAAGTTTAGATACTAAAAGAGTATGATCCATTCAAAGTTATAATAAATTGCTGTATAGATATATACAGGATAATCATTGTAGAACCAGCTGAAACTTCTCTCCTTAAACAGACAGTTTGAAGGTCTGTTCAAATAAACTCGTCTCCATCATATTTCTTGCTAGAGGCTGACTTGCTAAGCTGCTTAATCTCTGCTTCAGTTTATTAGGCAATGTGGTTTCCAGTGACAAAAGCTGTAGGCTTGACTCCTGCCGAGGGCAGCGGTATATCGGTACATGCCATTGCTGCTCCTTATGTAAGTGAATGAGGCAGCTGAAGCAAGAGCAGAGGATTGTGTCCATTACCTTTTCTTTAGCGTGTCCAACATTTTACTGTTTAGTCTTGGTAGAACTTCTTCTATATTGCAGTTTGTAGCACTGAATTAAGGAGATGGGACTTTGCTCTGATATACTCAGTCTCAGCACTCTGAGTTTGTAAACTCTGATGTTTGTAAACTCTGCTTTTTACAAACAGAGAAGAGATATGTGGTGGTTGGAGGCCGTCTTGGGCT
>NW_010547332.1:0-3199 GCF_000687285.1 Phaethon lepturus
GGGAACAGCGGGGCGGAAGGCGAAAACCGCCGGACTGGTCTCCGGAAGGCATTCGCGGTGCTGCGCTCGGGGGTTGCGCGCCACGACGCGGGCGACAGCGGGGGTCTGGGTGTGGTGACCCACGACCTTCCCTTAACTCTCACTGCAGGGGGGCTCGGGCTCCCACGCCGCCGTCCCGAGGGGTTCCCGAGCGGGGGGATGCCCCGGCACCACCTCCTGCTTCGGTCTCTTCTCGGAGAGGAGACTTTTGCCAGCGCTGGGGCAGGACTGGAGCTCAGCCCACAGTAGGAAAACAGGGATTTATATTTTTGTCAAGGAAACAGCAGTGTGGAAGAGATTTGCTAAGATAAATACACAAAAAGTGGGATGCTTCAGTCAACCCTGAACCAACTGAATCTCCCTCTCCCCACTCTAAAGCAGCTCGTGCTGATAATTGTGCTTAGTGGTTCTTCGCCAGCACTCAGGCAGACTTTCACCCTTCCAGAGCAAACAGGACACACATCTCACAGCCCAGGCTCTGCAGTCCAGCCCCCTCCCCGGATCCCTCCGTGCGCTAGCACCATCCGCACCACCAGCCCTGATGGAGGGGTGTCCGCAGGGACAGAGCTCCCGGCTCCCCAAGCGCGGGGAAGGCGGAGGAGATGGGGGGAGAAGGGCGAGCGCTCCGTGCCGTGTCCTCCCCCAGGGCCCCGGGGCCGGGAGGACAGTATCGTACGTGCATCACTGGTGGCTTCCGAGAGTCCGGGGCCCAGGCCGCACCTCTCAGCGTGGCGGATAACCCCCTCCATAACCTGATCACGATCCCCAAGGCAGCCTGGCCTAGCAAGGCCAAAGCCACGCTGTGAACGCTTCCTCCGGCGCTGCCGCAGCGGTGGGCTTGCTTCCTTACCCGGAACAAAACGTGTGCCCGAGTCACGGCGTCTGAAGGCAGAGCGCTGGGGGCTGAGCATTTAGAAAACCTCAGGGACGGAAACCAGGGCACTTCTCTTCATCCCTAGGCCACGGCAGCGGGAAGGACGGCGTAGGCAGCGTTCGCCGGGCGCCAGCCAACAGTGCCTGGGTGGAAAAAAAAACAAAGAGGGTTTGAATGTTGGACCCTGTCTGAAACTAACACTGTCCCTGGATCGGCACACGTGCACGGAGTTGTTCGGGTCTCATCTGGGAGGACCCATCCCTTTCAGAGCCCCCCCAAATGTCGACGCACCGGCATCGAGGACTGTGCCTGGCATGCACGGGCATGGCTGGTCTTCGGTGCTACCCACATCTGAGCGGCCTCACGTCATCTGTGCAGTGTTGCTGCACCCTGCCCAAAACAAGCAAAAGGGGCTCACGGCCACCATCAAAACACCAACGTTCAAATCTTCTCAGGACTTGTGCTGACTTCTCTCTACACCTATACCAATTAGCCCAAGAGTGCCGGGCACCCTCCGGTGGCCCCACAGCCAACTGGCATGCATGTGCTATGTCCCCTCACTAAAAATCTTCTAGACTCAGAAACAAGGCGGCCACACTGAGACTGGCCCTGCTAGCCCCCAAAACATGCCCAGGAGTTGTTTGGGATAGTCATCCCTTGTCTAAAGCACTGACCATACCAGCAATCTAACAGTGTGGACAGTCAAGCTGTACTGTCCAGGACCTGGTCCTGGTTTATTTTGCTAGTACTTACATAGCTTTTGAGCCCCTGCTGCCCCGAGCTACTCAACGTGAGTGGTGAGCACGTGGAAAATCGTGTGCATACTGAAACCTGCTCTTCACCTCGCAGCAAAGCCACCTGCTTGGCTTCCTCCTGAGAAATGTGCTCTGAGCATCACCCAGGTAGCGATGCTCAGGTGCTTTAGTGGCAGGGGTGAGATGGAGGAGACCTGGCTCAGCCTCCGGCTGGGTTCATGACTTCAAGCACGTCACTTCATTCCTCCATCCTGTTATCTCTCCCGTCTTGCTTGATAGTGGATAAACTTCCTGGCAGGGTAGAGCTGGACCAAGTTCAGTGAATCCTGGAGCATGGAGGTGCTTCATTAATAAAAATAATCAGAGTTTTGTCTCATTTTTCAAGGCTTTTGCTGCCTTTCACTTACTCAAGGAACTGAAGGAGAAAATACAGGCAGTGAGGATTAGTGCTACACTTGCTGCTTGAGCACAGCCCCTCACCAGCCATCAGGCCTGCTCTCGTTCTCACTGCTTGTAGTTCAGAGTTTCCGTGGGCCTGTCCAACGTAAAAAGCGTTTTATGGTGGGGAGAAGATATTTACATCCGCAGCAGGAGAAACCGTGCTTTCTCCTCTCAGGCCCAGGAAAGCTGAGCCCTTCCAGCAGGTTGAGACTCTGGGATGGCAGGCAGGAACCAGACGGGGTCAGGAGCCCATCCCAGGCTGGATTCCCCGGAGTCCACAAGCGCAGGCTGCTCCTCCTCATCGCCGTTTTCTGCCTGTACCTTATGATCATCACAGCAAACTCCATCCTCACCCACACCACGGGAGTGGGGGAAGACGTCCGTTCCGCCCTGTACTCGCTGACCGCTCTGCTCCTGACGGTCTCCAGCACGTGTGTGCCCGAGACGCTGCTGGGTTTCCTCTTTCATCTCGGCGACCTCTCACCGGGGGCTGCGTGGCCCAGACCTTCTTCCCATGCTTCTTCAGCACGCTGGATCGCGACACCCCCCTCCTCAGGGCACAGGAGGGCTTTGTGGCTGTGGGCACCACACGGCACTGCCGGCTCTGAGACGGCGTTGGGTTTCCCCGCGGCAGCCCCCGGTGCTGTGCGGTGCGTCGGTAGCTCGAACGGTGCTGGTAACACAGCAGGGTTTGGGCTGCTGCTGAGCAGCGCTGGCACAGCATCCAGGCTGTCTCCAAGGCGCCCCGCTCACGGGAGGAACAAGATGGTAGGACGGGCCACGAGAGCCGTCACGGTTGTCTTTGAGCTGGGCTTCCTCCCGACGTACTCCAAATGGCCCTGAAAACTGCTTCTGGGAAAGTGCAGCACAAAGCTTGCTGCACATGGGCTACTCATCTCACAGTCACCCTTGTGACTGACTTGTCCTCCTCGATAGTCTGTCTCACGGGGAATTCTGTCTCTGAGGACGTTGTTGCGTTAAGAGGCAGATGCCCAAAGTCAGCGTTAGTAGTCCGGTCGTGCCCAACCCCTTTCCTTGTACTCTCACGGGTCCGGATGCACTAACATCGCACGACCTGCTCAGCCGGACA
>NW_010547333.1:0-894 GCF_000687285.1 Phaethon lepturus
AGCGGCTGGACGTTGGTACCTCAAACTCTCGTGGGCAAATGTTTCACCATAATTAATTGCAATTTATCCCGAGCCCACTGTGAGACACGCTGCTGTTCACGAAGCACAAACCTGCCACTACAGGCTGCGGCCAAGGAAAATTGCCTTTTCCACTGTAAAATCCAATAAACACGTAACTTTTTTGTGAGCGGCCTTTATTTATCAGGGATGCCACTTAAGCCAGTGATTGTAATGAGGCAAGAGGGACTATAAAGTCCCTGAGCCACAGGACCTTATCAATCATGTTATGCAAATGTGCGTGAGCAGGAAAGTCTGGGCAATCGCAGGGCGTGCCAGCAGCAACCGCTTCCATCGTGTTGCTTTCGGTCTGCTGCAATCGCGACTTCCTTCAGATTCGCTTTCTACAAGGCAAGAGAGTTGGCAGGTGACGCGTCGGGCTCCCCCGGCGTTGGCAGCGTCGGGCCAGGGGCGGATACAGGGCATCGGGGGGTTTGGTGTCGGGAGCCAAGAGAGCGGCGAGGCTGTGGCAAACCCACGGCTGGCCCCGGCTCGGGAGGCGCGTTGTGGAAAGCTTGACGGCCCGGAGCAGGGTCCGGGGCAGGGGAGAGGGCGGCCGGCAAAGCGCCAGCAGCAGAGCTGGGGAGGTGGAAGGCAGCAGGACAGCGCAAAGCCAAGCTGGTACCCACGGCGGGTTCTGAGAGCATCCTCTTGCAGCAGGGTTGTCGCGGTCCCGTCGCATAACAGAGGCAGATGGATTTTGTGGCTGCATCGCCCCGCTGGTTTCTATTTCGAGTGTTTGTCACACAAGAAACGGCTCTGATGGGAAAACCTGCCAGAGCGGGAGGAAAGACACTGGGTCCCAAATGCCTGGAGCGGCGGGGGGGGGGGGGGCGG
>NW_010547333.1:951-2953 GCF_000687285.1 Phaethon lepturus
GTGGCCTCTGAACGGCCCCGTTTGGCCTTTTTTGGAAACAGCCCGTTCGAGGCAGTCTGTGTCACTGTGACTTTCCACAGAACATGGATGGTTCTGTGGGGATGTGTCATGAGTGGGTGAAACAGCTGCAGCTGAGTGTGGGACACTGCACTGGAACAGGTCGAATGCCAGAAAATTGGCAACTCCCCCTTGAGCAAATCCCACTCTGAAGCAGATTTTTCTGAGTTTGCTTTGAAAAGCCTTTGCAGGCTCTTTCAAGAAGGTCCATCCCAAACCAGGCGTGACCCCAGGTCTCTCTAGTCTTGCAGGGAGGAGGGACCCCCACGCACCACCGCGCCCCTGCCCCAGCGAGCTCTCTGTATCGGGTGCTGAGCACAGGGCAGGGGTGCCCGGAGCTGCTCTCCTGCCGCCGTCCCAGCCTCTCGCCCTCCCGGCTGCGGTGAAGGCTGCAGACGCGTCTTCCACCTCCTGCTTTTGGGAGGCCGGTGCTGTGCCGCGCGGCCCCGGGGATGCTCGGGGGAGCTGGTGCTGCTCCGCACGCTGGGCTTTGCATTCCCAGCCTTGTGCTCTCAGGGAATGCTTGGATATGCTTTACCATGCTATAAATAATTACAATTATCCATTCTATTAAGTAATTTAAAAGATTATTTCTAGTCTCCCTGACTTATAGGCAATTTGGAGTTTTCACTGTAGGCAAAAAAACTCTAGCTGGTCTATCATTCTTCTAAATTGTTTTATCTTTGTTGCTCTAAGCAGAGTCATGGGAATGTTTTTTTCTAAAGCGGCAGGTTATTAGAGGACATACTTATAAATAAATAGTCTTGGCTATTTTTAAGTATTTTCAACATAGTCTATCATGATAGTATAGCATAACCTGCAGAAAAACTGAGCCAAACTCCACTGCCAAAGCATTCATAACTCACTTCTCTTTCTTTGGATGATGGGGAGCCAAGTCCGAGTCCTCAGTCCGCTTTGCAGCAATGCCAAGAGCCCGACGAACCGCGGGCTTGGAACTGGTCATTTGCGAGATGGATTCTTCTGTTGCACTATTGCAGAAGATTTCATTCTCCTCTATTACATAGAGGAAACTAGCAGCTGAGTTTGATTTACAGCTTCATTTGGTGAGCTCTTTCTGGGGATGCCAGAGTCACCACAACAGCCGTGGGTCAAACTGGTGCTGCTGGCCTGGATGGCTGGAGTGCCGGGCAGGCAGGGGCTGCTGCAGGCAAGCAACAGGCTGCCAAATCGACACGTGGGGAGTTCAGGAGAGGTGTAGGTAGTCTGCTCTTAAAACAGAATCTATATGAAATGACCAAAAAAGTATAACCCCACTCCTCCAGGGGAATTGAGCATTTCAGACAAGAGAAATTATATTTACGTTATAATTTATTAAATTTCAGATCGCCATATGCAATAAATTATAGTCAATATAATAATAACGTTGTCATAAAATATTACCATGAAGTACTTGTCTAATAGCTATTGTAATCTATACAAATAAGAACTGTAGTTATGATACTTAGATTTTTAGTGTTAATGGGAAGTGAACAAAATATTCAGGAACTTCACAGTAAATTCAGGGAAATATGTCATTATTATCGCTTTTGTGCAAACAATTTATACTGCACAGATACAGCACGAGGAAGAAAAGGTACAGTTGTGTAGTGTGTCTCTAGAGCAAATGCATTCCCTGAAGGTTGAACTTACTGCACCCATACGGTGCGCTTACGTGCATTTTAACAAATGCAAAATGATCCACGATCAGCAGCTGATCAGTCTCTAGAACCTCTGTCCTAGCAGACGACAGCGAGGCTTAGCAAGGGCTCAGACTTTAAGGCAACAAGTTTGAAAAGGCGAAGCACGCAGGTGAAGTCAGTAAACACCGAGTCCGTCAGAAGGTCTCGAGTCGCGCCCAGGCGTGCGGGGTCCCCCCGCGGCTCGGTCCCACGGCTGCCCAGAGGAGCCTGGCTGCCTCCCGCCGGGAGATGCCCTCCCTCGTGCA
>NW_010547334.1:0-1511 GCF_000687285.1 Phaethon lepturus
CTGGGCAGAATAAATTCAACACAACAGCGCGTTGGGGAAGAGAAAGACCAGCCAAGGACAGCACACTCGTTGCTGGCTTCCCAGGCTGAAGTAACAAGGCAGCCCCGCCGCACCAGGTAAAGCTTCCCAGCGGTCCCCAAAAGCAGCCCCACTGGAAGATGACCGCGACTGCCCAAGAAACCCAAGATCCTGCTCCTCGGCCCGCGATAACGAGTTGTAATTTTACGCCTGTTCAGATGCTTACATTCCAACGTAAATTATACAGCTCATTGCCTTCCCGGCGATCCTGTCCAGCCCGGCAGCAAACACAAAGGATCTGGCAACTTCTGCAAATCCCTGCGAAAGCATCGGGAGACCTCACGCTGCCCAGAGGGATGAGTAAAGCAGCTTGACCCAGAGCTGACCCAAGCTTAAAACAAAAATCAGATCATTTTTTATTACTCAATTATTGGGTTTTCCCATCTCTGTCCTTTCTGTTCCAGGTTGTTTTGCAACTCTTTCACGAAGCTTTAGGATGTTTATGGACAACTGTATAAAGAGACGCAAAGTGCAAGCGTTCAGAATCCTTTTCTTCTGAGGTGACTTTTAATTAGATTGAAAAACGAGGAAAAGGGACCAATAAAAGGAAGGCTTTCCAGGCCATGCTGTCCCACCTCTCCTAGCCAGCTGTCCTAATGATTGCAAACAGGCAAACCAGCTCCGACAAAGTAAGAAATGACACAAGACTTGGACCAAACCTTAAGGCAAATCTGGTTGATTTCCCCCCCCCCTCTTTTCCATATGGCTTTTCATATCCTGTTTTTGGCTGAAAACAGATGTATCCTACTAAATTATGAAGAGAAAGGCCGCATTCAGCTTCGCTGGAGACTGAAACAGTCTTACTCCCATGCCATAAAATCTGCAGACGTTAATGACAAGAAGAGCCTTGCTCTGCAGGTCTCTGTGAAACAGCCAAATCTGTTTGTTCTTTGAATAACCCGTTAAAGAAACACCCATGGAAAAGCTGGATTGTATATTATTCATGCATTGCAATGGAGGGAACTTCCAATGTCAGATCTCAAAACATTAGCTGGATAATAAAGCTTGAAATTTCTCTCTAAACTTCAGAACGATGGATCTGGCTGACTTACGGACAACTACGGCTTTTCAGAAAACTGGCTGCTTCCTATACAAAGAGTTTATTAGTGTTGACTTCAGCGTGGAGGAAGACGAATCCACGTGATGTGAATCCACTAACCTGTGAATAATGTCAGAGCACAAACCAAGGAAGGCTGGGAGTGAGAGCAGCGCGATTCTCCTTTTTGTGGTCAGGCAAGGTTGCAATCCTCGATGCGTCATCACGCAAATAACTAAAATACAAACGCAACAAAATCAACCGATGGCACAAGAAGATTAACAGCTTTGCCTTAGGAGTGCTCCACAAGCCAGGGACAGAGACAAACCTCAGATGCCTTGACCTTGGGTCACCGCTCAGCACGCACACCAGAAGGGTGCATGGTCTTCTCTTCCGA
>NW_010547334.1:1542-21179 GCF_000687285.1 Phaethon lepturus
AAGAGTTGAAGAGCTTCTTTTGCTTACTGAAGCTTTCTTCTACTTGTTCAGCCTGGTCCTATACGGTCTACGCCCCCATCCCTGTACAATATGGCAAAAGGTGAAGGAAACTAAAAATTGAAAGGGCCAGAAGGACACTGCTAACGGCTGTTATAGTAGAACATCTATTCTCAGGAAAGCAGCAGCACATGTACACGTTGTACGCGTTTGCCTTAATGATTTCCGTAAGCGACGCTGCAAAAGCGGGGACACGTTAGCTTTTCTGCAAGTTGTGTCTGCAAAGCTTCCTCCTGGCCGAGAAGGCAGTCGCTCCAGCATCCTCCTCGTAAGAGCTCTGACCAGCTGCTTTCACGCAAGTTCAGCTTCACCCGCCGGGGCACCGCTCGGTGGGACACACACACTGAGCACAGCTAAGCACGTGCAGAAATCTTCCAGCTGGGTTCCCTTTGAAATCTGCGGGGGTTTTTCCTTGGACTTCAGCAGAAGTTTGGTGGGTTTTAACCCACGGAGAGATGCTGGTCCAGGAAGGTGACAGAAGCTGACATGTTGCTGAAATGCCTAGGTGAGGAACACGTTCTGCACTTTGCAAAACTGGTTGCAGAAGGCATAAATTTAGAAAAAATTAAACTTCATACACTTTTTTTCCTGTTTCTTCTTCCCATCATCCTCAGTTATTGGCCTAAATTCCTGTCTGAAGTCCAAGCCACACGCTGCCTCCAAGCCAGCTCCAGTAACAACATCAAAGCCCTGATCTAGACTGATCTGCATTCTGGCCAACAGCTACTTAACAGGACACAGTGAACTTTATACCTAGTGCATCTTTACAAAGCTGAGCCAAAAGAAGCTCCGGTTTTTCAGTTTGATCCAAAGGTCCTCAATTAACTTTTGCTGCTCTGTAATAGGATTTCAGTGTTCTTTAAAGCTGTTTCCCTTTCCCAACTGGAAGACCATGCGAAATAAGTGGAGAAAACCTGCCAACTATGTGGGAGAAGCAATGAACCTGATTGTATAAATGAAATGCTGTCAAGGGATTAAGGAAAAAAACAATAAAAAAAAAGAAAGAGTAAAAAAACCCCAAACCCGTCAGTGTTTCCTTTTTTTCTAGTCCTATTACAAGTCATCCAGTAGTGAGGGGAGGCGAGGACAAAATCAAATAGTATCTATTTAAATACCCATCTCCTTAAGATAATAATCACTAATACTGGAAATAACTGGAACAGGAGAAAGTACCCAAAAAAATTTTCCACTCTTCCACTTATACCAAAATTGTATGTTAAAAAACCCATTTTGCTGAAGACCGTGTTAACTCAAATCACATCCTGTACAGGCCACTGGAACCAAAGCCAAGCTCTGCTGTTCATCATTAGTTTCCAGAAACCATAAAGGCAGCAACTTTTTTAGTTACTTCTGCATAATCACAGTTCCTCTCACCTTGTGAGAGGCAACCTGCACTCCTGTTTCTGCAGCTGCATCCTGGGTTTGGCTCCTGCCCACTCTCCCCAGTCAATCCATATAAATGTTCCTCATTGCTTTTTCTGCCAAGCTTGAGGAGAATCAGCCCCTTCCACCTCTGCCTACATTTGGCAAAACGGTGAGCCCATGCTTGTCCTCCAAAGGTTCAATATCTGCACCCAAATATTAGCTGGAGTATTAAAAACCTCAGTGGCTGCCGGTGCAATCCCACCGGCAGTGCCATGGCTGGGGTCACCCCTGGTGACAGCCCCCCCTCTGTCCCCTCATCCCACTGCGGGACTCAAGCCCAGCTCTTTCTCAGTCTTCTTCCAGCTCCTCTGTTTCCCATTCCTCACTAGCTTTTAACTCCTCTCCACCATGAAGTTATGCTCTGTCCATCTGGCTCAACCCTGTCATTCCCAACCCCTCCACCGACACGTCATTACCCAGGAGGTTCTTCCCACCACCATTGCTGAGAAGCGACCCCATAGCACAGAACTTGCCCAAGGTCAACCTACATTTCAGCTAACTCCAAAGCTCAGCCGACATCCTGAGCTCCTCCTCATCTTCTTTCCATGTGCTCAGCCCCCAGATGTAACTCTTGGAAGGCTTTGAGTCCTCTCCTTCCCCTTAACTGAGGAATGGCCAGGTGTGGAAGGGCGTCCAGGGCAAGCTTTGAAGTACCCGAGGATGAGTTGTTCCCACCCTGGAGCAGAAACCCTGCTGATGGCCCCAGTAACAGCTGGGGTGAGATGAGCAATGACATTGCCTTAGCGAGCAGGCAGCGTGTACATGGCTTCCCGTGACCCCGCACCTCCAGAGCCACGCAGCAAAGCGGCTGAGATCAGGGAAGTGATTGTGTAAGGTTTGTCCAGAAGCAGCGACAGGGGAGAGCTTGCTCCGGCCAGGCCACCACCCGCGCCCTGCCGTAACCCTTTGGGTGTTGGTGAGGCTGGAGGAGACGCAGCCCTTAGCTCTGCTTGTACGGAGGCACTTGGAGCTCAGTCTTCTCAGTCTGCATCCTCTCCTAGGGCTTCTCAAGGAGAAACACAACTAGGCACCCCTCCTCAGCTGCATCTTATAAAGGCAAACCTCTCTGCTAACCTTCCACAGCCAGCTGGAAGGCACCCGCGCATTGCTGGGCCCCATCCCTCTCAGCTGGGTCATGCTGCTGTCGTTCATGTCGGCCACCACGTAAAGCCAACGCAACAAACACCTTCCAGGTGGTGTGGAAATACCTTACCAGGAGCTGTGACCACAGCAGCAGGCATGGTGCACCCAGCCACGGTGGAGACCACTGAAGGTCGAGCCTGTTTGCCAAGTAGCAGCTCCTCCTCGCTGGAAGATGCTATAGGACCCAAACAGCACACCCTGAACATCAAAGGCATTTACAGGGCTCCCTCCTCCGTATCTTTATGGATCTTGGCTTGAGCGTCCGGAAGAGACAGCTACTGCTCACAGCAAGAGCAACCTTTCCTGGGAAGCCCTGCGATAAGCTGGGGTTGCGGAGCTGGCTCCTGCGCTCTGCTGTCGTATCAGCAACGTGGGAAGGACGCGAGTGATGAGACCTCTCCTCCCGCATGCTTCTAAGCTATCATCAGCCGGTGATTGTACCCAGCCCTTACCTAAATTTGCAGCCAGGGTGGGAATTCAAGGTGCTGGATGGTGTCCTCCCCCAGCCAGGCTCCTTGGAGGATTCAGGATCCATGGTGGTTGCCCAACAGCAGAGATTTGCTCTCTGCTCGCTCAATCAATTTGATTTTTCAGTCAGGGTCAAGCCACCTGCAGCATCTGCTTTACACCAGCTCCAGACCTGGCTGGGGAGCTTGAGCAGCTGCTCCCTCCCAGGGGCGCTTAGGGGCTGATTTACACCTTGGGAGATGGGCACACGAGCAAGTGTTTGTTTGTAAACCAAGGATGATTTATTCCTCTTATTAATTCAGTATCCTTCAGAAGGCACACTATGTCAGCCCCATTCAGCAGGCCTTTTATTTATTATTTTATTCCTGCATAATCTGTGCTTTGAACAAAGATGCACATTGTTCTACTCTCTGGCTGACAAACAGAAACTGTTTTTTGAGGTTTTTTTTTTAAAAAACTGCTGTGTTGTTGTCTCCCAGTTTTGCTGAATCAGCTTTTAACTTCCATTAAACAAGCTTTTCATTTAAGAAAGAAGCAAAATCTGTTTTTCGAATCCCACCGAGTTACCTCTTTACGCAGCTTCAACAGCATTTTGTTGCTCCAACAAGTCAGGAGGCTGTCGGTGCCAGCTTACCCAGATTGCTCCACCTCGAACATCCCACCCCATGGCTTTAATGTGGCTGGGGGGCTCAAGAAACAAAGCGAAGGACTGAGACTGGGCTTGGGCATGTACTGATGTAGCTTTTTCATCCTGCTTTTGGGGAGAAAAAAAAAAAAATAGACCGTTGACACAGAGCCGTTGGGGCCCAGTGGGTTGCAGGTTTTAAGAGCTGTTAACTAGAATTTTGCGCTGAATGGATCCACCGCTCCATGGCGGAAAGGTCCCGGGAAGGTCACAGGAGCCGACAAACAACTCCCAGTGCTTGTTAAACTGCGGATAGTCTCTGTACCCATTACAGTTAGAGCTGACCTATTGCTAAATTCACACCAAGCATCTCCCTCCTGGCTACTGGACTCCTATTGACTATCCAAAGTCTCTGGAGATGACACTGAAGCAATCACAGTTATAATATTTTGACTGGCTGGCTGACCACAAAAAGGGTCTCTGGTTATAGCACAGAACAGCAAAGTAGATCCAAGGTTGGTCATCACCATTGGTACTTAAGGACAACCTTAAGGTCACAGACTAGCCCAGACATACCAAATATGCTATAAACCCCTTGGCAAACTGCTGAAACCAGACCTGAGGTTGTGTTCCTGCAGGATGCTTGAAGCCTATCCAGGTATTCAGGTCTTGAGCCCAGAAATCCCTCAGCAGCATGCCCGTAACTCGCTGTTCTCGCTGCACCCTACTGTCCGCAACTACAGGTGAAACCCCTTCAGGTCTGGACATGAGCTGCCTGTTGAGGCTTGGGAGGTGGGAAAGGAGGTTACCAGCAACCCAGCCTGGCTGAAGGTGATTTTCAAGGGTGAAATCTCTTTCAAGACAAACATTTATGCTGGCCCCATCTTGAGCTTGTGGTTTCCTTCTTTGAGCTGAAAGTCTGATGGCTTAAGACAATTATATTGCAGATCCACAGCAAACTCAGGGCAATGTTGCAGAGCATAAGAAGGCTACCAAGGGACGTCTTACAACGTGCAAGTGTGACCCCAGCTATCCATGTGGCAATCCTGTACACAGCTGTGTGTAAGTACAGGTTAGAATAAGACTTCTCAACCCCATGTGTGATGTCAAGGACTAGCGTTGACTAAGGGTGAAAAAAGGACACGCTTATTTTGGCAGCTACAGCCTTTTTCAACAGTAGGAGAATGTTGTCAGAGCTCCTACCTCATTGAAGTATGCAGAATAAATAGTCTCTGATGCTGGGAATTCAAAGCTACCACATGGTGACCCAACTTCTGGGTAGAATCTGGTCCCCAGCGTGTTACTTGCACCCTCAAGGAAGCACACCAGAAAGACAACATCGCTGTTGAGGTCCCTTATTAATCCTGTAAAAGCTGCAGGGCCACCTGCCACCAGTTACTGGAGTAAAACTGACTTGGTCCACTCATCCATAACCAGACCGCTTGGGTAAGAGCCAAGGGATGCGTTCACCAAGCACCTCCAGTTGGGGGGTGTGCAGGCTGGGGGGCATCAAATCAGAGGGGCCATTTGCTGTCAGATTGCAAGCCGAAGCCGAAGAGGTGACAGACTGTGACTAGGAACGGGGTAACTTTCTACAGACCATGGGCATTCCTGGACCATCCTCTGAGTATAGCTGGCATCGCAAAGTAAGTGAGGAAGAGTTAGGAAAACGGATTTCATCTGTTCTCCTGCTCAATCACTTTCTGATCACACAGAAAGTCCAGAGAGGACAAAGACACAAAAGAGCCTGGAAGAAAAATTTGTGCAGTAAAACCACAGATAAAGCACTTTTCTCTGCCCATGACGACACACCTGGTCTTACCCATATTGGCCTTTATGGTCCAGTTCCGGTTCCTAAAATAACCCATCTGAGTACTTCTAAGGTGTTGAGGTGCCAAAGGAAGCAGGGGAACAGACTGGGCTCTTCTGAAGGGCTGTCTTCAAAGGATGCACCCAGCCATGCAGAGGACATGGCCCCCCTGCTTGTCCCTTGATGACCTCCCCTTTGTATTCATCATCTGCTGTTATCGTGTCCCTTATTCTTCAAAACCGTCAAAAACCAAGTCTAAGATTGTAATACTTCCTGCAAAAAAGCTCTTTCTTATGGCAGAGGAGACCATACCATACCTAAGCCTGAAGTCCCAGACCGGTTGTCCAGCATGTTTGCAAGCACTCCTGCTAGAACTTGGTGTTTTATGGACTTTGTGGTTGACGTTTTCACTTGTCAGGAGACAAGAAACACAGGTTTGGCCCAGGAGTTTCTACATATGCAGGAATTTCAGTCTTGGAGTGCCCCAGATTTCTAGATCTGCAGATAAAGCCTCTTCTCAAGCCGATGCTGACTTGCTGCGCAGGGCCTGGACTCTATGTCAACCCTTCCTTGGCCTCTTTCTTGTACCTCCTGGGAAAGCTGGCCCAAGTAAAGTGAGAGGACACTGGAGCAGATCTCAAACTGCTGTAAGCCCTGCCTTTGATGTGAAAATCAGCAAGTTCAGGTTATTAGAAAGGTTCTTTGAGTTCTAAGAGCCTCACAAGGTGGGGAGTACCTCCTACCACGTACTTGTCATCCTCCCACCACGAAGGGGTCTTGCCCTCGGCCAGGGCTCTCTGCGTGTGGGACAGAGCGTAAAGACCTGAGGGAGCTCCCTAAACAGCCGACGACTACTGCAAGAAGTGCATATTCTTGCTTTTTTGCCCTTAGACCTCACTGACAGATAGGGAAACAAGACTGGAAGAAACAGGAGCACGCTTCGGGATGAGTTTTTGAGCACGTGGCTGCATGAGCCATGTGGGCTCAGCACCCAGCATGGTAGAAGGGAGAAAGGTGCGTGCACACACCTTGTCTAAATTATCAGCATCCTGTGGAATATGGTCTGTGGAGCTGAAATATCCATGTAGCTATCAATACACGCAGTGATTTAAAAAAAAAAAAAAAAAAAAAAATCAGAGTCGACTCCTCAGTTCTTATGGCAGCAAAATTTTAGATTCAACTTAAATGGCCGCAGTTAAATTTTAGATCCAACTTAAACATTTAAGATGAGGATGTAATAGCTGACTTTTTTGGAATTTAATTAAGGCTCCTCCATCTCACCCAAATTACAGCCCACTTAAAATCTTCTTTATGGGTACTGTGAGCAACGCTGAAATCTTTATGAATTTCCACATAGCGTAAGGAGACCTTTCCGAAGTCAGCATCTTACATCGGTATCTTGCCTTTGTCTACCAAAACCGTAATCTCCTTAAAGGAATGAATAGAGGTTTTTTTACCAAATCTGCCATACGGCAGCAGGGAGCCCAGCATTAATAGTGCCAAATCCTCGCTCTGCATTTTTAACACAAGAAACTTTCCCAATGGCTTGGTCATGATCGAACCTACTTCAACATCACAACAAATAACACTTTTCTCTTTACTTAGCCAGTTTACTCACTGCTGATTGCTGGTCATTTGTCATCTGGAGGTATGATCAGCTCTTCACTAAGTCCGTGAACAGGTCTGCATTGGTAGAAGACTGGGAGTGGGAGCAAAACTACTGGTTTTCCATATTTAAAACAGGGGAAGAGTAAACAAGGAATTAGCTAGTAAAATCATCACTGCTACATGGTTAAAAAAAAAAAAGAAAAGCAGAAATCTTGAAGAAATGGTATCAGACACTGCAGCATCTGAACCCTATTTGCTACCAAGGAGAACAAGATAACATATATTTTTCTTTGTCTCTCATAAACCAGTTTTGTTTTGTTTCAGACCAGGTTTCCAGAGTCTGGCTCTGCACTATGATATTTTCCTTGACTGAGTTGAAGGATAATCCATTTTTCTCTCATCTGGAAACACCTTACAACATACTCTGCATTTATGGTGTACCTTTAATCTTGGCTGAAGTGTTTATGGACCATGGGCCTCGTTCCACTCTCAGCTGCATCTGTGCAAGCCTGTACTGGTTGGGAGAGAGGTGAATTAAAGGAGGACAAAAATCACTGCAGCGTGTGCAACAGCAAAACAAGAATTAACTCCATATGAAGCCCATTTGGCTCTGACAGGGCTTATTTGTTTTCTCTCTGTTTTTCTTTGTTCCTGCTGCTCAGAATAAAGAGAAGATAAAGAGGCGGCTGTGGATCACCTTGCATAATAGAGCAGAATTTCTTCCAGGAGATTTAATTGGTACGGGAAAGATAGTAGAACTTGGAGGACTCAAAACAGATCGAAATACCATTTTGCCAGGTGCTGTACAGGTACCCACTAAATAAAGAGTCACTTCCCCGGGGATCACGTTACACGAAGCAGCAACGTGAAGTGTGGGAAGGGAAATTAAGGTATAGAAATAGCAAGGTGAATCAGCCAGGTCAGAAACCCCATCAATAACTCCTGGTGGCCTGCGGTACCAATTAAATACCTACACACACAAGCACAGGTTAAATTATCTCCCCAGGGAAGAACGGCTTCCCTCCCGTCCCCTCCAGGCACTCCCAAGAGCTTGAGGTCTGTCCATGAATGAAGATCTCCTCTAACGCTAACATAACATGCAATGTTCCTTCAGAGATTTAGTCATTTAGAAATTATTTGGAAAACCTTCCTGCAGCTTGAAGCACCAGGTGAGCCGAAGGCTCAGCGCCCCGATGGCACGCAGGGCTCGCTGCATTTGCTGCGGAGCTGGAGCGATAAACCCTGTGCGTGAAGCACACGTTTCTTCACGCTGCTCTGCTGACAACCACGTCTCTGGTGGGTCTGATCCACCGGGTCGAACATCTGCTACGGCTTTCACCTGGAGGGGCAGAGACGGTGCCGTTTTCCTTTCGGAGGTCTCCCCAGTGCGTTCACTGATGGATGCCAGGAGGAATTCCTTTGACGGCAGTTTTCTTTCCCCAGATCTCTCTAGGGTTTTAGGCAAAATACAGAAGTTGGGCACGCCTAAGGGGTTCTTACCTTAAAAAAAGCACACAAAGAAAACAACTCAACACACAACCCAACACTGGCACCTTCTCTAACCCAACTTTTTTCCCTGCCTAGAAGAATCAAGGAATTTCTTCTCCTAAACATCCCCTGTGGGATTCGCTAAAGCTTCAGACGCCTTTTTCTCACGAGAAGGATTGCGCTGGGGGCAGAGAACTGGCACTGCGGTAGACCCGTGCTCGTGACACACGGTGGGCGATGGTGCAAGCCTCTCCCGCTCTCACTGCTGCCGTAGCACTGTGATCCCGGGGTCCCCCCTGGCTGCTCCCAGCTCTGGAGAAAGTGAGAAAGACCCTACAGAGGAACTATTTTGTTTGAAGGGCTTAGATGAAGGGCTGCCAGATGGAACCTGGCCAAGAGGCAGCAGACCGTGACGGACAGGCCCACACCATTTAGACCGCAGCGGCTACCCCAGGGAAGAATCTGGCCAAGGAGGGCAAAACACACTCACACGCACGCACACGTACACACCCACACTCACATGCAGGCCCATTGCAGCCGGAGGTCAAAGTCCAAATAGGTACTTTATTACTCGTTTAAGTCTTGTCTGGCTTTCAGGGCTGGAAGAATGGCGGTGTGTGCACGTGAATCCACGCCTCCGCCGGGGATGAACAGTGATTTGCATTTGAAGCGAGTCGCTGATCCCATTCCCAGGAGGTTTACTTGACGCATGGTTTAGCAGAGGGGCAGCTCAGTTTTATTTACCGCCAGACTTGGCACGGGCTGGCGGCTCCATATTCCCGGCGGCTCTCAGGACGTCAGCCCTGCGAGCCGACCTCTCGTTTTCGGAGACCACATAGAGAGGTGGTGGCTGCAGGTTTGCACAGGAGCATCAGCTCCTTAGGGCTTCCCACCGCCCGAGCCTGGTCATCTCCTCTATAACTGATGCCCTGAAGAGCTGAAGACTTCCCTGGGCCGTTTTGTCACTCTTGGTAGAAAAGATGTTGTGGTCCTCCTTAATAATTTTTTAAGATACAATTCTGTCAAAAGCAAATACACTATTTATATAGGAACTTACTCATCTTCAAGTTTAGGCAGCTGGGTGTGAACCCCTCTGGCTTTGCTGCTGCTGGAAGAGGAAGGTTGTGCTATGTGCCACCAGAGGATCAGGTGCTTTTCGGTCAGCACTACGTTCCTGGGTCTGACCTTGATCTTTTAGCATTAGCCAAGGCCATGTTGCCCAAAACACAGTCCCAGCTTCTCAATTTCTGTGTGGCTGCCCCAAGCACAATTAAGACAAAAATGTGTGATGTGTGTGCAAAAGTAAATAATTTCTTCTATTTATTTGACCACAAGGTCACATTGACCAAGTAACAACCTAGGTGGGACTTGTACTCGCTTATGTCTTCACCTATTTTGTAGTAAGTGCTTTCATAAAGTTAAAAAGTCAAGTGCCTACACCATACAGCTCCTACCCCAGGAGGGGTAGCTAGTTTCGAAAGCTGGGAGAGGTGTTAGGAAGATCACTGTCCTTAGGCTTGTAATCTTAGATGCAAACTATGTGATAGGTGGCCACCACAATGTTCCTGTTCTGCTAGCATAGCACACGGACAGTATCTGATGTCCTCGCTAAAGATATTTTAACTACATCCAGTGCTGCATAATTTTTGTGGGCAGAGGAATATCAACTTCAGTATCTCAGCAACTTGCATGCCCAAACTCCTAGTCACTGTATTTTCCACCAAAAGCTTGTGAAGATATGACAAAAAGTTTCAAAAGAATTTGTGTGTGTGTGTATGGGATTGTCACCAAACCAGTTTCAGATCTACAGGGTATTGTCCAGGTCACTGGTGTATCTTCCTGAAAGGTTTTGCAAAATCCCCCATCCTAAAAAAAAAAAAACCAACAAACCAACGAAACCACCACCAGCAGTAGTAGAGGAACCAGCCACTAATGATTCAGTTTCGGGCATCTGAGAAAAAAAACCATCAGTGTTCAGTGGAAAAGCGAGGAGAGCAACCAAAAAGCAGCCAAGAACAGGTGAGTACTCTAACCTTGTATTTTTAGGCTTGTAATTTCTGTGTTTACAAACTGCAGGCTTCCTAATGAAAAGAAACGTTCTGCACTTAGAGAGAAGATGGTGGTCAAAGGTCTTCCCCTCCTAGGGACGTGGCAGTTCCGTTTTTGAACACCTCCCACCAAAGCATGGCTACTCAGCTGGCATCACCTGGGTGAGGACAGAGATTTTTGTTCCCCGTCCAGAAGGCACCTACAGTAATGGTCCAAGTTCCTTTAATCATAGAATCACTTATGTTGGAAAAGACCCTTAAGGTCATTGAGTCCAACCATAAACCTAACACTGCCAAGTCCACCACTAAACCATGTCCCTAAGCGCCACATCTACACATCTTTTAAATACCTCCAGGGATGTTTAGTTCACTTTCGAAGGTAATACTGTTTGTGGCAACCACACTGCACTAAAACATGCTAAGCCGCAGCCAAAAAGGAGGAAAAGACGACAACTTAATTTCAACCTGAGCCGCTGCTTGAGCTGGGACCGGTGGTCTCGTTCACTTGGTGAAGATAAGAAAGAACAAGGCTTGGAGAAGCTGAGGTGGAACAGAGGAGGCAAAGTGACAGACTAAAAAAGAGGGTTAAACCCCCTGTCAAAAGCATAACGAAGGAAGGCTGGGAGAGACATAAATGTCAAAAAACCAAATGCAGTAGGAAGCAAACACATGGTAAAGACCAGGGTGTTTGGAGTCATGGTTCAGAAATACCACCAGCCTCAGCCGGTGGGAGCCGAGCAGAGAGAAAATGATGAAATAAGGGAATCAAACAGTCCCAGGGAGACGCGGCCCAGAGGTTACCAGAACTGAGAGGTTGATCAAGGACAAGGGTGGAAGCTGGATGCGGTTGACCCGCATGAAAACCTCAACAATAACAGGGAATATAACAAGGGAGCAAGTGAGAGGGTTTCAAAATAAAGCTTTATCGGCTTCCTAAATATATTTATGCTGACTCAGATATGTCCTCGCGCCAGTCTCCCGCGTGATGGAAGCAAGTCAAACGCAGTCAAACAGCTGAGAAGGTCAGTTCACCAGGGTGAACACTCAATACGTGGAAACATAAAGCAGTTGTTTCAGATGACAAATGACAGAAATAAGAGACAGATACTGGGGAAGAAGAGTCATTGATTCATCAGATGCCCAGGCACATGGAAAAGTGACCATTGATATCAAACTCCGCTGCAAAGAAAGTTATTTAGACTTTTTACAAAGGCTCTGGAAATACCGAGGGCTGCGCAAAAGCTGGCTACAAGGATCAAAACTGAAATTGCCTTTCCTCAGTGGTCTAAACTCCTTAAAATCCGTTCCAACTTGCAGTACTCTGGCAGCTGAAAATCCAGCACAGGCTGGGGCTGTGTTGCAGGAGGAAGGGCTTTTCCTCCCAAATCCACAGCCACGTGCAAATATGCAGGCAGAAACCCAATACATCCAGTCCTGCAGCCTGGCTAGCAGGACACTGATGCACAGAGACCACTCTCCTGAGCTTAAAAAACTCCACAAAATAATTAAAAAAATTTGTCTGTTCACTTGTGAACTTTCTACCTAGAACATTAATTTGGAATATTATCAGTTACACGCTTGAGGGATTCTGGTTGTTTAATATCCATCTGTTCCTTCTGGCATAGGGACACAGATTTCCTATATCTGGCTGCTTCTTCCAGGCCAGCACTGCACCAGTTGGGACAATAAACCAGGAGCCATAACCCCGCAATAGCTCAAACCTGGGCAAAACTATCACCCTTCCCATATGGTGGAGCACCCAGTTCTGCAACTGGTACTCCCTGAAAGGGAGCTGTTTAGATTTATCCGACTGCCCAAATGCGGTGTGAGCTTTTTCCAAGTCTAGCCCTCATTGCATATCCTCAGCATCCGAAAAGCGTTGCCTGAACGCACCCCGGAGCGGCCGCGTCCCGAGGGCTGGATCAGCATCCCAGAGCCTGGAAGCCCCAGGTGTCATGAACCTGCAAAACCGGGCAAGAGTCTCACTCCCGGTATCGCTGGTGTTCTCCGAGTTTGCTTGGAATGGGCTCACGCTGCAAACTGCAGTCTCAGTAAAGTTTCAGGGATTTAGTAAACACTAGCTGGGATAGTCACATCATCATCTATTAATGTAATTATTAGCCAGCGTGTGCGTGAGCTGCCATTACTTATAGGTCAGCTAAGGGGCTCGCTGCGCCCAACCCGGCTCTGCGCGCGTCCGACAGCACCGCCCCGAAGAGTTTGTTATCCAGCATCTGTGCTGGGGCCTCAGGTTACGTCAGACCCCAGGGAATTAGTGGTGCGAGCTGGCCTTTTCATCTGGCCACTGCTGCAGTTTAAACACCTGGAATATGGCTAGTCAGAAAGTCCTGAGGAAAAAAAAAAACAACCCCCAAAAACCCCCCAAAAAAAGGAGCTGGGGAGATAAGGGGGAACAATCAAAATATTAAACGTCAAAATGACAGGAGACAAAAATCGGGCAAAATTGAGGGGCAAAAAAAGATAAAATCATAATGATTGCATGAGAGGAAGGGAGAAGAATAAAAAAAACGTTTCAGGTACAGCTGCTGAGCAGAAACCTTTACTAAGGGGAATTCAGCAGTTGGGAGATGTCCATTGCTCACTATTGCTGTGCCTAGAGGTTTATCTTCATTTTTTGGCACTCCCAATGTGTCTGTTTTCTTTTTCTTTTATTCAGACTGCAATTCGTTTGGGATAGAGACTCTCTTTTTGGTGTATGTATGGAGGACTTGGCCCAGCGGCACTTTGAGCATCAAGTTTTCTACAGGCAGTAACAACAACAAAGACAGCTCAACCCTGAAGAACTGCGTTTTGACAACCTAGAAACAGTCAAGACGCTCATTCTTTCCTGCCAAAAATTTAACTTGTGATGAGTTATGGATTTAAAACATACACGTGAAATACCTACATAAACAGGAACACTTTCTGGTTATGGGATGCCTACAGAAATTGATTGCATCGGAACAGTAGCAACAGATCTTTCTCCATCCAGCCTCCATCATGTGGTCCTCCCAAGAGCCTCCTTCCAACGGGCACTCCTCAGCTTTCTGGAACTGCTGCAGGTAATTTTGAGCTGGGTTAACCGGGCATCTCTGTTGTACTCGGCTTCACAGCCTTTGCTTTTTCAGAGAGTTTTGGGGCTTGCATGAATGATCAGACAGACATAAAGAACCCCAGTGAGTATCTAATTGTGAGGCAGCATATGTGTTTGTGTCATGATGGGCCTTCCCTGCTAGGATCTCATTTATCTGGCCAAGAAGCTCACGTATATATTCTACCCCTCTACTTCAACCCCCAACTGAGAATCTCCGTCAAATCCTCTGAACACTCCTGGAAAGTTTAAAATTAGATCAGATCTCTGTGGGTGGCTCTTACTTCTACAGTGGATCACATCCAAACACAAGGCTGAACTGCACGCAGCTTGGAGGCTGCTCCGGAGTGCTCCATCCTCCCAGTCACCCTTGTACCGGGGCCAAAACCTTGCATTTGCCCAAAGCATAACCCCCAGAAATGCATTAAGGCTGGGATCAAAGAACAGAAGGAATGGAGAATCGCTGCTGGACTGCTAATCCTCCTCATCTCCAAAACAGTACCAGTTTCATGCCAACAGAAACATAGCTATTATTTGTTGTTTTTAATCACTTCAGGGTCTAAAACTTTTTGTTAAAAATGCTTCTTCAAGCTTCAGCCTCTAAATCAGCCATAATGGGTACATGTGCAGGTGCCCTGCAGGAGGACACGATGGCCCACGTGAAGCCGGAGGGTCACGTTCCCATCACAGCAGGTGGTCATTTGGCCAAGCAGAACACCAAGCCAATAGGTGTTTCATGGATGTGTCTGTCCATTCACTGTACACAGGCATTTTCCCAAGTATCATCAGGCCATTTCAGTCACCTCTGGGATGCTATTTGTGCCAAATCTGGATCTTTAAATCAGTTCTTCAAAGGGAAAGACTACACTTTCCCGTGTGTTTGCACAACACTGAGTGTGATAGATTTCCAATTCTGACAGGGCCTCCAGACAAACAATACCAAAAGTAAGTGTTCATAATGTTGAAGTACAGTAGTTTTCTTATTCAATACAAGATAAAAAAATAATCAAAAAGTCCAGAAATATTTTAGAGTAGAAGGCCAAGGTAGTCAGTCAAGACAGACAAGTCAGTACTTGTTCTTTTTTCAATTTCAAAATTCAGACATAAGATGGAGATTCGCTTCCCATTTATCCAGGATAAAAGACTCACTGTAGCGGGTCAGTTCAGCTGAAGAAGGAATTTACCAAAATACTTCTCCGGGACCATGAGGTTGGAATGACTTGCTTTGAGTGGGTGCAACGGGACCTCTTGTGTCCCGCAGCCTCAGCCAAATCTCCTGCCTGATCGCTCCCCAAACGTTAACCTGAAAAATCTTGCACATTCATTTTTGTACCACAGAGATTCATTGCCAGATCGCAGACACCTACGTTTGGTAGGACTCCATGATCCATCGTGCTCTAGCTATGAGTAACAACAGATTTCCCCATGCATTTTGTGAATTAATGATACCAATACTTGCAGGTAAAAGGACTGGGTGAGGAGTAGCTCCGAGCCCCTCTTAGTTCCTAAGGAGTTACCTGTCTTCACATGACGTGAGTTTTCCCTGAAGCATGGCTGTTGCGATGAAACAACATGAGTCCTGAGCTCTTGCTTTGGCCAGAGCACCTGCATCCTATGAGGACCAAGGAGGTTAGGAGATTGCCAAGATCTTTGCCCTTCCTACATCTCTGTTACATCTTTGCAGCTACCAGTGATGGTAAAAAAGGCAGTTTTGGCTCTAAGATGTCAATGTTTCGATGCGTTGAATGTCTCCTGCTTATCACCTGCCAGACAAACACTAGAAAGGACATTACCAGCCCAGCAGCTTTCCCCTCCATGGGCTATCCATAGGTTGACAGTGGAGTCATACCTCCCTCAATCCCTATAAATCATTTTGCCAGTGGGGCTATGGAAGAACCCCCTTTGGCGGGCACCCAAGGAGCCATCTCTCCTCTGGGAGCTGTTGAACCTCAAGATGATCCAGAAAACCCAATTCATTATTTGCAGAGAGCAAACCCCCAGGTCGCAGCCCCACACCCACATGGGCATCTCAGGATCATCACAGCACAGCAACACCTTAACAACTGGTCCAGCTCTCCCTTACAGTAACGCACAACATCTTTGTAGACCTGGGGATGCCGTTTCCTTCCTGATGCAGAGATCCACCCACACAGTCGGGTTATACTCCGGTCATGTTTTTCAAGATTTTGGTTTTTTTCCTTACAGTCAAGATGGCCAGGAGCTTTGTTTGTTTGTTTAATTTTCATTAAAGTTTCTCACAAACACAAGAAATCAGGCTTTAGAAAAGCATCACAGCAAATTACAAGACTTATGAAAGAAACCCATGCCCTGGCAACATTACAACTATATACAGGAATTTTTTTTATGTAAGAAATCAGAGCTTCAGAAAATGCACGGACTAAGAAATACTGTGCTGAAGAATCAATTTCAAATCGAACACAAAGCCAACTAGTTGTGCAGCAAAACTCCTAAATACCATCATTTTTGGCTTTCAACCTCATCCCATAAAAAGCCAGGGGAATTAAATGCAGTAGCTTAGCAATTAAGTCCTTCATGGCCAAGCAATTCCCAAAGTTAGGTGTTTTCCCTGCATTTAACTGCTTACTTAAAGGTTTACTTAAATTGAAAATATAAATGGGTGACTTGAAAATATAAATGGGTTAAAATTTACTGAACCATGTTCCTTGCAATATTGCTAGTTATCTTCCAGAAACCTCAGTCTTCCTTCTGCAAAACCGAGGGATATGTGGCACATTGAGGGAGCTTCAGCGTGTGACACTCAGAAATTCTGCGAGACTGAAACTCCAGATTATTCAGGTGAGCTAAAGCAAAATTCAGGCTAGCCCAAACATTTTTTGAGTTCAAAGACAAAAAATCTCCATATCAGTTTGGTCTTAAAATTATAATGGTTCAGTTTATGAAAAGCCTGTTCATAGCAAACAGATTCTTGACCGTTTTTTGTTGTTGTGTGGAATGCTACAGAAAGCAGAATAATTTCTTTCTTTCTTACAATGTTTTTGAGAAACCAAGTATCTTTCTATTTTTAGTTGTCTTTGGTGTGAATGTCTGAAACAAGAGGCCTATAGGAAAATACGAATAAAAAAAAGTATTTCTGGAAAAAAAACACCACCAAAGAACAGAAAACACACCCAACAAGCCACCAAATTTGCATTTCCCATCGGTTTGGCCGTTACTTTGGGTCCAGACCTCTCTGGGAACAGGGATAAACTTGGAAAGCTTTCCAACTTCTCACCACTCCTCCTGATGAGCGTGACACAGCTTCAGCATTGAGGGACCTTCTGCCCCTTGACACTTTCCTCTTCCTCTATTTTTACATTTTCTTTTCAAGTTTTTAATAGTCTTTATTTCGGCGTATAAGGGAATAGTAAGATGCACTGTGTGAGGTACGCTGTAGAGCTGGTGTTCCACTTGCACCACACAGCTATTAGTAACCATTCTTGACCCTTTTCCTCTATAAAATTAATTTTTCATATCGGGTATTTGTCTCCCAGAAGAGAAATGACAAAACCCAGGAGCAGAGTAACCCACTATCCTGACTGTGCCTTGCTTATCCAAAGCAACGTGAGACAACAAGCAGCAAATACACCTTTGGGAAGGTTCTTGCTGGTACTTGCGACTTCAATTCCCATTAAGCTTCATGTGAATCAGCTAAACTGAACCCATTCTGCCTCTTAACATCTCATGGCTTTTGCCGAACCTCACCACTGGTATAAACAGCTACAGATCTTCTGAAGTTGGCCACGCGGCACCTGCTCATGCTGCGTTTGAATTTGCCCCACCATGATCCCTATGGTCCTACCTCAAAGCTGCAGTCTTAACTTGCCGTGGCTGCTGTGTCTTGGGATGTAAGAAAACTTTGTGCCTGCTGGAGACTCCCAATTCCATTTGGACACTCAAAATGGAGATGGCAAAGCTTGGCATGGAAAGACATGCCTCCAACATGAACACCAGCTTCAGAGGAACATAGCACATGTCTGGCTGCAGGCAGGGTTTTGTGGCTGCTGGCAGACTAAGGGAAACAAGGAAACTGCCTTAAAAGAAAGAAATATGTTGTAGTTATGCCCAGGAGTAAAAGTTTATAGTTAGTATCTACATGTAACTAGAAGGTTCTTCTGCAAAAACTCAGGTGCAACTGCGTGGTTTTGTGCAGTGTCAAAAAGATTATTGCAGATTGCATTTTGACGCCCAAGCTGCCTCCTTTGCATCCACACTCTTGCAACCCAAGTACAGGAGGCAACAAATTAAATTACTGGGTAGAAGCTTCCAAAAAAAGTATCAGGAAGGTCCTTTTCCATCCAGTGCCTAATGAAACTGGGAAAAAATCACGGACATGATGGCATCGGTCTCAGTGGCAATGGGTTGGAAGCAGGATTAGACACTTAAGGTAGCAAAGTCCATCCAAGCTGCAGATACCATGTGGGGCTCAAGAAGTCCCAACGGGGCAGCCTGCAGGAGGGCATAGCTGCGGAAATACTGCTACGGCCTTGTCCTTTTTGATACTTTCCTGGAGCATCTGCTGTCTGAGCACATCCACCAGCACCGACAGCACGACCACTCAGCTTGTGAAATGCAGCAGTTGCAAACTGGAAGGGGACGACAGGAATACCAGCCCGCGGCGGCACACCCTGCCTCTCCAGCCGCCTCCCTGCTGCAACGGGTGGAAACCCTACCCGAAAGTGCCAAAGCGGAGACTTAAAAAGGCCTTCTCAGCAGCAACACGTCTCCTTTCTAACACTCTCTCCCTGATGTGGGCTGGGAAGACCAATGCGAAGCAGGGAAATAGAAACAATAAAATACGTTAAATCGCTTTTTTGCCTACCGGAGAGCAGAGCTGAGCCCCAAGGCGCGAGTGACATGAGTGGCACCGCTTCCTTCGGCTCCAAAAAAAACCAACCCACCCACAAACACACAGTGGTAGCAACGGCTTTTTCATTACAACTACCTGAATATTCAATAAGTAACTTAAACTGGCCTCGGATCTGTTCCCCATGGCTGCCATCCCTCGAGAAGCTCAGTGAATCCTAACGCATGCCTGAACCGCCGAGCTGATACCTCGCATCAGGTTGTTTCGGCTAAGTCTGAGCTCTGCTTGTTTTGGGAAATGAAGACAACTCTGCCTGCTCTGAGTGATTTTCACCAGGATTTCATGCACAAGGACAGTTCGGCAGCGCTCCTGGTGTACGTGATGACCGAGACGGCAATTAGCTTAACTGTGAGAAAAACCTTCTTCCCCCCGAATTTGGGAGGACTGAGTTTTCATTCTGTTTTATATGCTGAATGCAGCATCACACGTGGAGAAAATTCAGCATTTGCAGTCTGGAAGGGATTTTAATGGAAGTAAATATTCATTTTAAAGAGAAAGAAAAGAGCCTTTGCAGGAAAATAAGTTTGCTGGGCTTACAGAACCGAGCTAACGTGACCCCAAACATGGTTTGGGCATCATAAGGAGGATAGGTCATGCCAGGGACCGTTCCCAAGGGCAGCATGGACAGGACTGAGCCTGGCTGGGCTACCACCATCGAAGGCTGGGCTACCACCATCGAAGGCTGGGCTCAGCAGGTTTTGCACTCATAGATGCATGCACCCCCTCAGGACACTGTTGTGGAAACTTCCAAAGCCCCAGCCAAGCTGCTGCAGAACACGTCTCCAAGGTCCCAAAGCACAGCCCAAGCCAGCCAGGGAAGGGATGTCCTGCTTTCGACTCAAACAATTTACTTGGGGTGAGGGAGCACCAGGTTCGAATCCTCCTTGCCTAGCTTTGAGCTTGGGTCCTCTGCCCTCAGCTGGCATCTCCTGTTGAAGCTGCTCTCATTATATAGATATATATTAATAATTTTATTTATTTACATAATA
>NW_010547335.1:0-264 GCF_000687285.1 Phaethon lepturus
CCCCACCGCGCTCGCCACAACAGCCCGAACTAAAATAACGCTGCAACACAAATTCCTACTTAACTTACACCTGCTGCCCTCCTGTCCTTGTTTGTCCCACCGCTCCATGCAGATTATCACACTTAATTTCATAATAACCCTGAGCTAGCTTAAATACTTAATTTAGGTCACTTCTAGTCTCCCATGCAGGCTAAATAATCTCTCCTTAACTGGCCTTGGACACAAATCCCTCCTGTCCACCTCCTGGATATCGCTCCCAGCCGC
>NW_010547335.1:298-5203 GCF_000687285.1 Phaethon lepturus
CGGGATGGGAAACATTTTCCAATAAAACAAGGTTTTGGCACTGAGATGCTAAGCTTCGTTAAGAGGGAAAAAAAAGAGTTACCAAAATGGTTTTGATGAGCAAAGCAAAGAATATTTTGGACTGTTAAAACATTTAACTATTTAAAATCCTAAATTCCTTAGGGAGACTGAATTTTTATTTGCGTTTTTTAACCATTTAAGTTTAACTGCTTAAAATCTATATAAGGTTCATTTACCCAGAAAAAACATCCTCCACGTTTCAATTACTAGGTGCATTTTTCTTAATTGCATTTGCATTTCTCTGAAACTTTCTCTCCTCCAATTCTTTCCACTTGCCTGCAAACCAAAGAATTCATTATTCATTCAGGTCTCTGACACGTTTCTTCTGGAGGGTAATTCCGAGCCACAAAATTCAAACCCAAGCTTCTGCTTACCCAAACTCAAGGCTTTTGATATCAAACTACCTCCAGCTTTGTTAAACAAGGACTCCTATCACACCATCAGTCTTTCAATAGAAATCCCCACTGAGCTCCACCGTCTTTGCTGCTGACACTTCACAGACATATGTTCATACCCATACACGTGTACGTACGGATGTACACACTATATATGCTTTTTTATCAACAGCCCAAGGTGACTCGGACTGGATGCTACGCCAAATAATTCAAACCCAGCTCCTTCTCAGAGCAGAAGTCTGCAATACTGGGCGGGGGGGGAAGTTCACAGCGGGCACCGGTGGTTTTGAAGAGTCTTTTTTTATTTCCTTTCCGGCTGCCATTCTAATGAACCTCATGGGGGGAAACCATGCCAGAGGAAGAGGCAAAATGAGGCTACTGAAGTCAAAGGAAGAAAATATAAGACTCTTTGACAAGACAGAAAATGAGGCACAATTAGGGAAGACTTATTGCCTGGAAAATGATAATGAACAGAAAATAACAATTTTTTTTTTCCTAGTGACATCTGCAAGGACCATGCACCAGGGTGTTAAATGCCAGCATTTCAGTCATGTTTTTACTTACTGCCAAAGGCTGAGCCTGCAGCTGCACCTGGAAAAAACAAGAAGAAGCCTGGTCACTGGAAGCAGGATGCCGTCGGCTCTGATACCAGCAGAAGATCAAACAGATACACGATGTGGGACTGAACGGCAATTCATTAGCGGGGGTCTTGCTCATAGGCTTATCAGTTTGCTGCAACATCTTAAAAGCTGCTTTTGTCAAACCACGGAGGTGACCAGACAGGGCTGTCTGAGGTCTTGGCATCTCAAGATTTTCACCTGGGGAAGAAAAACCAGCTTGGTCCTTGCTGGTGGGTTTTTCTGTTAACCATTTTCTTGACCTACCATTAAAGCCTTGGGACAAGCACAGCTTTTGAGGTTCACTCTGCTGAGTACAAACTGTAGGGTTTGAACTAGGTTGTTGCACCTAGGGCATTTCTCAGTGAGCAAGAAGGGTTGAACACC
Source organism: Phaethon lepturus (assembly GCF_000687285.1). Taxonomy (NCBI): domain Eukaryota; kingdom Metazoa; phylum Chordata; class Aves; order Phaethontiformes; family Phaethontidae; genus Phaethon; species Phaethon lepturus. Next base: position 1,758 of record NW_010547335.1, read on the forward strand.
ATTCCCCCTGCAGCACTTGCTCAACAGGACACTGCAAAGCCACCGGCTTCAAACCTGCCAGTTGAAGGCCATCCAAGGACCAGCTTCTGGCTTACGGCACCCAGGAGACTAACGGCCATGGTCATCTCTACTGTAACAAGCAGATGAACCATGGAAAGTCTCAGCTTTGCATGAACGTAAAGCACGGGACCAGCGATGGAAGGGGCAAGACCACCAAGAGGAGAGGACTTCAGAGAAATGCCTCTGTTGCAGAGGAAGAGGATGATGTTGATGGGAGAGGAGGAAGCAACAGAGAGACAGTGAGGGAGGGGGAGGAAGAAGACTGAGTGACAGATGGGAAGAGAGATGAATGGGAGAAGAAAGAGCAGAGGAGAAGGAGAAATAGGAAGAGACACAAGGAACGGAGGGGAGGGAAAGAAAGAGAACAGCATGTCTGTGCCTGTCAACACCAGAAACTCTCCCAGGCTCCTTTGAAGCAATGCAGCCGCTTGGTGGGAGCTGACAAGCTCGCTCCCTTTCAAAGAACCTGCTCGTCTACCAGCCCTGGCACACACAAAACATTCCCATCACGGCCTTCGGAGCCTGAATTTCAGCTTTGATCATCTTAAAGCACATAAATCTTTCAAAAAATTTGGGGGGAGGAAGGGAAAAGATCCTCTTTGGTAATGCTCAAAGCTGCTGCTTGAAAGGCTGGAGTGGCTACTGTGGCTCCATGACATTTAAAGAAGTCTGCTAATGTGGACTGGACAGAAACCCAGGAGAAACTGGCCCATCTGTGATGTTTCTTGTCCCAGTTCCCCTGCTTGAATGATGGTGGGTATGCATCTTTCATCTCATCTGCACGCCTTTGCTTCTGTCAGTGCCTTAATCCAGCAGGCAATTGGATGAGACTGGCGCTGCGCAGAGGGACCGCAGCTCACGGTGCTTGCCTCAAACGCCGACATACACAGAACAGGATCGAGAAAGCAACGAGCGCTCCCGCAGCTGAGCAGTGCCAACGCTCAGCCCATGGACTACCTGAACGCCAGTGTTGTACTGTGGCCAAATAGTGTCTTCTGCAAGGGACAGTGATTTGCATTGCTACAAAGCCGTGGACTTATATTTTGGCCCAAGGTCATCCTTCCTGTTCTCAACCAACATTTGGACTCATCACTCATCTACCAGTAGCCAACAAATCACCTTTGCATCCACCCAGATACTCTCTCGTTTCTCTGTGTACCAGGACCCAGGTAAATACCGGATTCCTTTTCGAAAGCTGAGCATCCTGCATTGATTCGAGATGGAGAAGGACAAGATGAGAATCCGCTCCCACCTGGGGGCATTGTGCAGCCCAAGGTGGGAGTGCGGCCAGGGCTGGCTCGCTGCAGGTTACTTACATGCGTTGGGGGACCCGTTGGGGAGAGGCAGATAGGATCCCGCTCGCCACGACCTGGAGCGAAAGTTCTTCTTGCACTTCCCGCAGTCCTGCCCCGTGGTGTTGTGCTCGCACTCGCACTGAAGGCTGCCCTCTTTGAAGGTGCACAGGTTAGCGTGGAGGTTGCATTTACACCTGGAAGAGGAAGACAGGAGAAGAGCTATCGGGTATTACTGCATCTCCCCCTTGCCCCTGGCGTAGTGCTGCCCATACGCATGAAAATGTAGCGGTGAAGCTGGGCCAGTTACCCCTTTCCTGTTCTTTCTGCAGGGTTTTTTCACTGAACTCATCTGTTTTCCCCAGGTAGCTGGTGCTGGGGTTACGATGTCCACGTCCTCACCCAAGGTGGATCTGCAGAGATCCAGGTGGATCCAGGTGGATCTCATCATTCCAAGGTGAGAGATACTTTACTCCCACCATCCAACTGCAGGAGCACAGATCGTTTAATGGTAAGTCAACGTCTCCAGCTGAGACTCCAGTAAGGACTCACATTTTTTTCAGAAATCTGAGTGATTACTTGGAGGCAGAGAGGACAGTCTTGAGCTTTAGATGGAGAAGCACAGCTAACGCTGGTGGGACTCAGCCCCTCGATCCCTGCGCAGTGTGCTAAAGGCAAGAGTGTTTTCTCCTGTGGTGTGAAGTTGCACAACACGACCTTTTCCCTAAGTGCAGCGCAGCCCCAGCCTGCTGTGACCAACATAACACAGAGAACGTCACCATCAGAATCTGCCTTTTAGTCCCTGCCTCATCAGAGAAGGCAACATCGAAAAACACTATTCAGCAATTTGCAAACATTAACAAACTTTTAATGAGCTGTAGTGCAGTATGCAGGGAATAATTATCTCCGTGCACAATAATTCCTGTTGTTCAGACTCCGGAGGTGACTTGCACAGAGCACGGAGGCTGAGTCCATAACTCACACGTGGCTCTACTGACTCCCTGGGCCCGAGCTCAGGCCATCAGACAGGGACTTTGGGGACCAAAATCTCGCATTTCATTCCAGAAAGTGGATCCTTAGCACAGCCCGCTGGGTTTTCACTGCTTTGTGCAATAATTTACACTCTCAGAAGCAGAACCAGTAGAAAACAGTAATGCTGTGCCTTATGCGAACGGGTGGAGAAGTCTGACTGGGCAGTGCTTCGTTTTACTGGGCTAATTGCACAAGAGATGCAAAACCGAGGGGAACAAACTGCTTGCAGAGAAGATAGAGGAATCATGGCCTGTTTCTCCTCGTGCTCTGTCCGTGCTGGGATAAACAACCTGGACTGGGCTGGGAGCCGGGAGCCGGGTCCCTCCCGGCTGCCAGCGCCGCGCATGCCCACCAGCTGCTGGTGCCTCTCCCCCTCTCCCTTGGAGCCCCCAGAGGTGCTCCCCAGCCACCTGCCTGACCCGCTGAGGCCGCCTTTGCTGTGCTGCTCATGCATGGCTGGATAAGCTGACCTCATGTATGGTTTTTTTTTTTTTCTCCCCCTTCCTGTCCTTAATTCTAGCAAACCCCGCTCAGAGGCTAAGCATAAGCTGGATAACGGTCTCTCTCCCCGTCTTACAACCCTGCCCTGTCTCTGACCAAGCGGGAGAGAGAATATTGCAGTCTCTAAAAGGGAGGAAGAAAGAAAATGTGGCCCATGGAGCTGAGGCAGACACACTCGGCGTGCTCCACTGGAATCTGTGCGTTAGCGAGAGCTGGAGATGCTGCCTCACGGCTGAAAGCACTAACAGCATCAGTGCTCTGGGAGCAAGCCGCGAATCTGCGCGTCCGGGGGAAGGAAGCGGCTTTGGCCGGTACCTACACGCCTGGGATGCTGTATTGCAGCCGCTCCGAGTCCCCTCTGCCTCTGGTGAGGAAGGATTTTGGCTGAGCCATCCCAGCCCCTTGGCAGACACGATGCCCAGCCCTGGGGTGCTGCGGAACCTGACTGAATTATTCAGCGTCCACCCAGCGTGGCCTCCTTCTCCTGCTTCCAAATGAGCAGACGGGAGGAAAGCAGGCAAGGCAGCGGGTTAAAGCAGGTCAAAGCCTCACCGCTGCCAC
>NW_010547335.1:5496-5824 GCF_000687285.1 Phaethon lepturus
GAACCAGAGCAAGTTTCTGGGAGCTGCAGCTCTCCTCCTTCCTACTGCTGGTGGGAGCGAGGGGGTGGGAGCCAGCTTGAAGGTGCAGCCTTAAAATCCAGCCGAGGGGGAGTTTTAAGAGCCCCAGGGGTGGGGGTTCACGGAAGGCAGGGCCTGGCATCTCCCTTGTTTTCTCTGAAGGCTGCGATGACATGGAGGGTGGCACTTGGCTCCTGTCCTTGACCGCGCCAGTCTCGCAGTGAGGACGTCAGCCCTGGGTGGCCACCACCCGGTCCCCCGCGGTGGCCTGGGGGAGCCTCCATCACCCCCTCCGCCATAACACACCCTT
>NW_010547335.1:5972-7493 GCF_000687285.1 Phaethon lepturus
CCCCACTCCCGGCTAATTTGCCTCCTGCTCCAAAACCTCCGCCAAGCGGCGGCAGCCAGACCGCTTGCCACCGGGAGAGCAAGGCACGGATGCGTGTGGGAGGCCGCTCGCTTGCTGCCGAGGAGGGCTGGGGGCCGAGCCCCAGCTCCCGGGACAGCCCCAGCTGCCTCCTGCCCCCGCAAAGGCACCCACACGCTCCCCTGCCAGGGGATGGGCACGGGCTGGGTGCTCATGGGCGTCCCCCGGCCGCTGCGTGTCGGGGTGATGGGGCACTGCTCTTCCCAGAGAAGACCCTCACTTCCTAATTGGTGTAAACAAGGAAAATTAAACAGGAGAAAGCAGAGGCCGATGGTCACCCTGCCTGCCTGCGCCCGGGTCACTTGTTCTCTCTGCTCGGCCCTTCGCCACTGTGCAAAAGTTCTCTTATCCGATGGATCAATTTTACCGGGGAATTGCTTTCTGAATTCGACCTTTGAGGATCATCAATCTAAGCAGAGAACTATAACCCCAGCAAGCTGACCCCGCAACACAGCACTTTTCAGCCCAATCAATCAGGCTGCATTATTTAATAGTGAGCAGCCGAGCGCCTTCGGCCAGCCCCGATTGCCAACCCCATTTTGTGCGACGGCTTCTGCATCCGGGCCTCCCTGCTGCTTGCGCTCGGCGGCTCGGCTTAACCCCTTCCGGCTTCTCTGCCTCCTCCTCTGGGCCTCCAGCCCAAGGACGCGTGCTCGCCGACGGTCTGCGCACAACGTCCTTCCCCAGCCAAGATCCAGCTGGTGGAGACTGGAGTAAATGACATTAGCCCGGTCCCCTGGGTGGGAGCTGCTAGTCCTGCTTGCCTCCGCTCATCTTCCTCGGGCGGCCAGCCATTGCAGGAAAGAGAGGATGAAGGGAAAGGTTAGGAGCTACTTAGCAATGAGGCTTAAATAGCAGCCGTGTGGCAGACACCTGCGCTGTGTCCTGCAGAAGGCAGCGATGGCCCCGCTCCAGTCCCGGGGCTGCTCCAGCAAAGCGCTGGTTGCAATATGGTCTCTCTGGCGCTGGAGGTGATCGGAAGGGCTGGGAGCGTTTCTCCTCTCCAGCTCACGGGTCAAGGCTAGGAGGGATGGTGCTGCTTCTCGGTGAGCACTCAGAGCCCACGTAGGATGCAGCCGTGGTGCTTCCCAGCAGGAGCTGCAGCACCCACGGGCACTCTCCGTGGCCCGGGGACACCCAAGTCCTGTGCTGGGCTGTTAGTAGGTGCACACAACTGCGTTTTGAATTAAACAGAAACTCGCTCGCACAGTTCCTCGGCAAAAGTGGCCGGAGCAATGGTTGGCCCAACGCGTTACAGTTTGCGCTATGGGGTATTTATGAGTTTATTTTAGTGCAAGTCATTCAGCTGCTGCCTTCCCTCGGAGTGGTGCAGTGTGGGCTGATGCTGCCAATGCCTCCACCAGGGAACACCACGGAGCTTGGAGCGCCAAGGAAAGTTTACAGGAAAGTGTCCTTTTTTTTTTCTTTTCTTTTTTCTTTTTT
>NW_010547335.1:7551-10538 GCF_000687285.1 Phaethon lepturus
ATTTCGCCAAGTCAGCATCCTGGAGTGCGCAGCAGCGAGCGGCTGGAGAAGCATCCAGTGCCAAGCCCATGTGTGAGGGAAGGAGATGCCTTTGCACAGGCTCTGAAAGGGGGTGCAGGTGGGGGTGAGTGCCGCAAACCTGCAGGAGCCATGCTGGGAGCGGGAGAGCAGCCCCTGTCCCTGAGCTTTCATTAATAATGACTTCTGAAATAATTTTAAAAAGCCACCCCAGCCCTTTGCTTTCCTTCCAAGGATCCTTATGTGTTTTACAACCTCTTTTCTGTCTGTACCCCCACTTTGCAGAGCGGGGAAAAGGCAGAGAGCACCTCTTCATCCCTCTCCCTCCCTGCGGGGCTGAGCCAGCCTTGGGGTGCTGGCACCCCTGCTCAAGCCTGATGCCGTGACCCCGCTGCTGTGCTGGGTAGGGCTGGAGGAACCGTTTGCTGGGAGCAGATCCAGAGAGCTGCTCCATCCCCATGCACTTCTCAATCCTGCCTTGCCCCAAGCTCCTTAAAAAAGAGCCTGGGTGAGGACACGGGGCAGCAGAAGGCCACCACAGCGGGCCACCACCTCCCTTCCAAGTTTTCTTCCAGTCCAACCTGCGCACTCATCTCCACCCTCTGCTCGCCATGAGAATGCTACTGCATGGCCGCATGGCCCCAGGGGTGCTGCGGAGACCTGCTCCCCTCCTGCCGGCTCCCGGGCCACCAGGCTCCTGCTTGCCCCCCCATCACTGGCGTGGCAGTGCAGCCCCCCTGCTCCCGTTCCGCTCGCTCGAGCTGGCGTTGGGCAGCGGCAGCGCACAGCGGGAGCTGCTAATGACTGCCGTCCAAAGGCAGGCTTGCGATAGCTTTCCCCTGAATTGTTTGCTCTCACTGTAATTGATGAGCCTTTAATGAGTCTCATGGGACGATGTGTTTGAAGGGAGCTCTTTCCTCTCCGTCCCCGAGGAAAATGATGTTTCAACTGATCTCGGCTCTCGGGGAAACATGAATAACTCTTCTCCATCTCTCTATTGTCATCCCCAGCCATTGCTCGCAGCGTGCTCCGGCAGCTGCCTGGCCATGACTTCCCCACTTTATACCTGCTCCTTTACAACTCTTTTGGCAGCTCAGCAAAAGCAGGGAGCAAATCTTTCGGGCAAAGCATAACGGCCGCTGAGCTTGGATTGTTTCTGGCCCATCTGTGCGTGAGGATGCAAGTAAAAATAGCTTCTGATGGCTGGGCCACAGAAGAAGCACCGTCCCTTTGTGGAGAGCAGTTACATTGCTATTGCCAGTGACCAGAGCAGGGCTGAAAGGGCTGAAGAAGGCGACGGCGGCTCACTCATCCCAGGAGCAGGGCTGGGAGTGTACCTGAGCCTGCGGTCCGGGGGCTGAAGGGGGAGGAAAAGCCATTTTAACGCGTTGTTTCTTTCCACTCAAACCAGGGAGAGGGGCTTCTGGGTTTCACTGCCTTTTGCAGAGCCAAAAACCTGAAAAAAACCCAACCTGGGTTAGGTCAGAGGGACATGCTATGAGCGGGTTTTTTTCCTCCTTGTGTGTTTTCACTTTTGGTTGTGTGGTAGAGAGAGCTGAGTCCTCCCGGCGGGGAGGAACACTCCTCGCTGCCCTTCGAAATGATTTGAGGTTTGGGTTACAATGAGGAGACAATTTAAAAGATGCCAAAGTGGAGAGCACGCTAGCTGGCTGTTCCCATTCGAGAGGCTATTTATTTTAAATAAGTTGACACTCACCAGCTGTCAAGATCCTGCTGACTGGTGGAACGTTATTTACATTCAAAGCTGTCTTAAAAAGCAAACACGAAACCAAACTTCCCCATTAGGGGGTCAGGCAACAGAAGGGAGGAAGGGTGAAGAGGACATCACACGGATACGTGAACATAAATATTTGCAGAGTAATGTGTATAAATGTTCTTGGTCTTTCTCCTGGAATGCAATAATGCCTGCAATTGAGTTCATTGGCCAAATTGAATTTGGGCTCCTGTAGAAGTCTCTTTATATTAAGTGCTTTAACATACATCACCTTCTCAGTCTATCGATGAAATTCTATTATCCGCTCAGGGCCGGACGCAACTCGGCAACAAAATCGGAGGGGAAATAAAAATCTTCACAAACTGAAGCCAGAGCAGGTAATAGGACCTTGGGCATACGTCTCTGTCTATTGGCAAAGTGTCACGAGTGTCTGGGGGAAGGAGGAGCTCTCCGGGTTTCTCGCTAAAACTCCCCCCCTCTCGCTCAGCAAGTTTCCCCTCCATCTTGCTGCAGTGGGAGTAAAAACCTTTACGAGACTCAAGCAAAGCCAAGCAAATAGTTGCTCCGCATTAACTTAACTATATGACCAAGAGCAAGATTTTTGCTTGAACTCAAGCTAATTCCAGCCTGGAGGAATGCCAGGGAAATTCAGCCATCCGGCACTCGGGGGCTGCCCAGCACGGAGGCGAGGACAGGCCGAGGAACATGGCGCACCGTTGGCGCAGACTTGGCCGTCCTTGACACGAGGATGCTGTTACCTCCTGGGACCCGAAGTCTGGCTGCCAGGAGCTGCAGGGGAAGGAGCGGGGCCAGGCGCAGGCGGTGCTCACCCCGGTTTTCACGGTCTTCCCCAAGCTGCTGAGCACGGGCAGCGGCGGGCTGCGGGCTGCCGGGGCGCTGGGCTAGTTCTCGGGGCATGTTTGGGTGAGCCCGTGGCTGTTTTGGGGGTGATGCTCTGGCACTGGGGCTGGGGAAGCTCTCACAGATCATCTACCCCAGGTCCCTGCCTGTCCCCCTTCTGCAAAGCAGCGGTGGTGCCGCCGGCAGATCCCACCCCGCTCCTCAGGGAAAGGCGCTCAGCGGGAGCATCAGTCACTATGCAAAATCTAAGACCCTCAACAAGAGACTGTTCCATGGACCAAACCTGCTTCTTTCCTCCCTTTTAGAGACAGCTTTGTTGGAGAAGCCAAGATCGGCTGGGGGGTCTCCCACAGCTTCACCCACAACGACAGCA
>NW_010547335.1:10569-12664 GCF_000687285.1 Phaethon lepturus
GAGGCTCTCCAACAGCTTCACCAACAGAGCCAGAAGGAGGAATGTCCGAGCAGGGCAAAGCAGCCTGGGGCAGCTGGGACGCACTTTGCGCTGGCACCCCCAGTTCCAGCTGAGAGCTACAACCGGAGGGGAAGCACACTGAGCTGCCGTCATTGCGCTGGCCTGGAGGACTGAAGCAGGAGGCAGCCACCAGGCTGAGCAGGAATTGCTTCATCTTTAACGGCAACACAGCATCGAGCATCACCACAGTTCAGGAGTCACCAAGAATGCAGAAAAACGCATCCTTTGCATGCGGGCGCCACTGCCAATTAACCAGCTCGATTTACTGGAGGAGGTGCTTTGGGGAGTGGCCTTGATCCTCCAGCTCTGGAGTGCCTGATCCTGGCTGTTGGCACCAGCATAACGCGCTGGGTGAGTTTGTTCTGCTCCACTAGCACAAACTCTCCACTCCAAGTCATGTGGAGAGCAAAACCTCCCGGAGAGGATCTGTGCACGGCACCGAGAACTGCACAAGGAGAAGGCAGGGATCAAAGCAGGGGAGCACAGAGGGCCTGTCCCTTCAATTCTTTCGAGAGAGCAAAAGAGAAGCCAAGGAAACCCTCCAAAAGGCAATCGGTGAAGAGAGGAAAGGAAATGCCGTTACAAAACTGGAAACCTCATCTTCTTGTTGGTCCTGATAAGTAATGCTCGCTGAGAAGTAATGCTTCCTCCTCCTGCCTTGCTCCAGGGACTGCTCATCACTGACAGGACAGACAGACAGACACAATGCACACTGGGGCAGGGGAGGACGAGGGAGAGAAATCTTAATAATCAGCCTAAAATTGATTCACTTCTGTTCAATCTGATTTCTCCTAACTGGATCCACATGTCCTGGCCATGGCACATTAACTTCAATTATGGCTTATTAATGTCTCTGTGATGGAGCGTGCCCCACTGAGCACTGCGGTGACTGACGTTATGAAGGGGAAAAAATTACTCCAAAGAGACAATGTGTGTAATGGAAAGAGAACCGGCGGCTTTCATCGCGCCGGCCGTCAGTCCCGGCAGCCAGGAAAAGCTCATTCACCCATTCCCAAGAAGATGACCGAACTCATTGCTGCACCGAGGAGAAGAGTAAGTGAATAGAGATCTGTGGGGAAAAGTCTTTCCGCTTCCCTTCCCCACCCTGCCTGGCACACACGGCGGCACGCAAGCCAAGGGCTTGCTCGTGTCTATTCCTGTCTTGACTCCTCTGCATCTCCAGTTACTCTGCAGATCAATAGGGACAGGATGGAAGAAGAAAAAAAAAGAAAAGAAAAAGATACCAAGAAGAAAGAGAGTAAAAATAAACTATCAGCCATGAACGGAGAAGTGGACCTGGCTGAGGCTGTGGAGGGAGGAGATGCAGGTGGAGCGGCCACAGGACGCCCTGAAGCACCAGCCCATTGCACCACCCCCGGGAAGAGAGCAGTGACCCTCAGATTCACCAGACCCTCTGGGGACCCTGACAAACTCTTGACCCTCCTGTCCATCTGGCCTACAGGAGAAGGCAGCAAACTCCTTCCCCTTCTCCCCATGCCCTTCGCTCCATCTCTTTCTGCTTTTCCCAAAAGCTCTGTGAGATAGCGGGGAGGGGTTTTCCTTGGTGGGAAGCAGAGGGGGGAAGCACAGGGTGTGCTTGGATGTGGGACCAGGAGCCCACGGGCCAAGGGAATCAGTGAAACCTCTCTGAACCCACCAGCTAAGGCCGCGGCATGAAAAACCGCCCAGGCTTATGGTCTGCTCTGAGGGCAAAGCGTTTTGCTCTTCCCCTGACCGTGAACATCAGCTGGAAATGAGCTGCCATGTGTCTCATCGCCCTGCGGGCACTGCCAGCTGCCTGCCAAAACCCTGGTGCCGTAGAGGGGCACAGGCAATGCCCCGCACCGCTCCTCTGATGGCACCCACCACGGCTGGGCACCGCTCCTCCGGCCTCCCGGGGCCGCTCACATCTCTACGTCACCGGCTCCTCTGCTCTCCTGCTGGGATTTTCTGGCTGCTTTTTGCCTCTGAGCCTTCATTTCTTCATAATCATCTTCCCTCTCATTTCCATGACCCCTGTAGTGACTCCCTAACA
>NW_010547335.1:12728-13141 GCF_000687285.1 Phaethon lepturus
GGGGCAGCGTGCGCCCAGCCCCAGCCCTGCCCGCCCTGCCACCCGCTTCCCCGCACAGCGCTCCTGTCAGGCTCACATCCATTTCTCCTCTCTTCCTCTCGATACCCCACCCCTCGTTGAGCCATACACAAGATGTAGTTTGGTTTTAGTCCCTGCACTGTAACTGGCTTTGCTTACAGCTGGAATTAGATTGCTTTCCAGCAAAAAACCCTGCTTGCTGGGATGGGAATAACCACAGGAGCAGAGTTAATTCACATGAAGCTTCTCCTCCTCATACACCACTTATCCACAGCTCCTCAGCCAGTCGTCCTGCCCTGCCCTGCGCCCATCGGAGCTGGAAGAGTCAGTCCAGGACAGGCATCAACTTCTTCCCTGTCCAGGATGAGTGTCCCTTTCTCCTGGGGACCAGCCCA
>NW_010547335.1:13169-20553 GCF_000687285.1 Phaethon lepturus
AGCAAAGCAAATTTGGGTCTTGCTGTAGCTCAGGACTTGGAGTTTGGGCCAGAAAAAGCAGATTTCAGAGTTTTCTTTGTCCCCGGCCACAGAAAAGCCCTCTCCTCCCTGCTGCACGGCCCTGAGCTGTTCCAAGGACCGTGGGTATTTAGCACGCCTGGCAACGCTGCTTACGGGCAGGTGTAAAATGTCTCTCTGCACAAATTTATACAGCACGCTGCACTGACACCGGGCGCTTGCAGACGTGCGCGGCGATGCCCTCCCGCACCTCTGCCCGTGTGCCTGAGCTCCCCAGGGCTCTCCCCCGAGCAATCCCGGCGGTGGGCATGCCGACGTGCCGCCAGATCAGCCGAGAGCCGCAGCTGCTCATCCCCCACAGGCCAACCCCACGCGAGAGGGACCGCAGCTGCTCATCCCACACAGGCGACCGCACCGAGAGAGGGACCAAGCCCCTCTGCCTGCTGCTGCCCTCACCGCTGCCTCCTGCCTCCCCCCGCGGGAGCAAAGGGCTCTCCCATCCCTCGCTGCAGCTTCCTTCCCCTTGGAGCCCGTTCAAAGCCAGCCTTGGTGGCACTTGCAAAACATTTTTGCTTGCGAGTCTCAGAAGCAAACAGTTTGGAGCCGATACAAACGGCTCCTCTGTCGCTGTGGTGATTCTTGTTAGCGAGGGGTGGGTGATGGGGAGATTCTTCCCCTCTCGCCTGTAAGTCTCACACAAGCTGAATCCACAAGCTGGATGGGAAATCAGCCATCTCGGCATTTTTCCACCTTACTTTGCTTTTTCGGTTGATGTCATAACATAACATATGGCATCGTACGGAAAAATGAAAAACAGAAACCAGGAGAAACAAACCCCCTCCTGCCTTCTCCTGCCCCAGATCTGTCAGGGGTTACCCTCACCCCAAACTTCATCTGCCGGAGTCGAGGCTGCTCCGGGGGTGCAGGACTGACTCCGGACAACCCATCCTACTTGGACTGGCAGCGAGCCGGAGTTTAGTGAGGCGAGCCTCATGCCTCACCCCCCAGATCCACTAGCGTCACCCCTGAGATTTTTGGGCAGAGGCTGCCCACGTTTGCACAGCTGGGGACGAGGTATCTCAGCGGGAACTCAGACCCCGACCGTCCATCCAAGCTGTGTCCCAGCTTCCCCCGCGCCAGCTCCGGGAGGACACAGCCCATCCCTCAGGCACTCCGCAGCAGCCTCGGAGGTGCCCCCGCCGTCCCCTGCAAGGACACATCTGTTTTGTTACCGATGCTGCTCTGCCTTGGGAGGGAGGGTATTAGAGGGAGAAACACCAATAATCTTATCGGTCGACAGAAACGCTGATGGCTTATTTTTCTAGCAGTAACCCTCTTCTCATCCCTCCGAGAAGAGATGCCCAAAGAAATACAGCAGCCGTTACCTGCCGGTGACTTCAATGTTGGAGACGGCATAGAAGTACTTGTACAAGTTCTCCCTCTGCACGTAGGTGCCCCCCAGGGCCGGTCTCAGCAGTCTCATCCGCAGGTCGGTCACGGTGAAGAAGTCCTTGAGCCCTTTGGCGCTCTCCAGCCGGGTGTACAAGTTGTCCATGTTCTTGAGGTCAGGGCCAGCAAAGATGGCAAAGCGATCCCTCACCTCGAACCGCACAGTCTTCTCTTTTTTGGAGCCCGCCCAGCGGGAATACTCCTCTGTGCAGAGGACCCTGTTGGCACTGGTGGTGGAGAGGTCCCGGACCCTCCGTGCTGGCATGCTGAAGGCCTCCATGCAGTCATCTGCGTAATACTGGTACGGGTGCCAAGTCCTCCCGTTGTCCAGCGACTTCTCCAGCATCATGATGGTGGGTCGGCCATACTCGAAGGTTATCACAATGTCATCCGTCAGCTCGATGCTCTTGTTCCAGGACAGCGTGATGTTGGCCAGCAGCGGCTCCGGGTACCGGCGCCACGTCACGCTCTGCCAGTATGTGGCCAGCCCTTCGTCCTCGCTGTCAAACATGAGTTTCGGCGGGTGGGCCAGGTCTGGGTTGGAAGCATCACACTCATCGCTGCACAGGTACGGGTTCTCCTGGAACAACAACAACGGTCACGAGAGAAGGCGGCAACGCCTGGGCATCGCGTGGGCATTGCAAGCGCACGGCCAAGCTCACACCAAGACCCCGCTCACACCATGACTGGGCCCTGGTTGTAGCTGCTTTTGCTTTTGTCAAATGTTAACTGCTGGGCTGCACTGGAGTGCGGCGGGGGCCTGGCTCTGGATGATGCTGTTTCTGAGCACGAATTTAAGACAGAAATGCATGGCTTTGCCTTCGCTATAAGAACAGCTGAGCTGTTTCCTTTGAAAGGCCCTTCGGGAAAGGGCCGTTCAATTTGGCGCGGGGGCAATTTTCATAGAAAGCACTTTCCCTGAGATGGTCTCTGAGAACCTTCGCTTAAGGTTGGCCGAGGTACAAGCCTACGGAAAGCTGCATTCACTCCTGCTCCCTTGCAAGAACTGAATGGCTGAAATCCCTGAAGCACATCCATGCCTCTGACGGCTCCTGATGCTGAATGGGCTGGGGACACACCGTCCCCGTAGTGCCTCTGAGCACGCCTGGAGGAGGGAAACCCAAACTCCCCAGCTCTGAGCTGGGACAGGACCTGGCGGTAGTGGAGAGAGCAGATTTCTGCTCCCAGTGGCCTCGGGGACGTGCGGAGCAGGTGTGCTTGGGGTGCACCCGCTCAGCCCGATGTGATGACCATTGCTGGTGACTTCTCAGTTCAACCTACCCAAACTAACCAGAGGCTGAGCCGACAGAGAAGGGATCAGGAAGGGAACGGAGCAGGCAGCTCTGTGCCCACTCGCCAGTGTCTAGACGGGACCCAGGACTCCCTAAACACTAAACTCCCTAAACACTAAACAGCCTAAACACTGTTCACAGCCACTTGCTGCTTGTCCAGGCACCCTCAGCCTGTGGCAAATGGAAGGCAACGGGAGCTGACATCCGTCTTTGCACAACCCGAGTTACGTTGCTGTGCCCGGCAGCCCCGCTGCCCGCGGGGACAGGCGCTTCCCCAGCTGCAGGCAGGAGGTGCAGTGGTCCTTGCGCGCCCGCAGGGACCACGGTGGGAAGGGTGGCTCATCCCATCCAGATGACGACGTCTGCTGCTACTTCTGCTAGGTCATTCGTTGCCTGCAGGCCTGGGCAATGGCAGAAAAGGTCCAACCGTCCCATTTCGCCCACAAGTGAGAGCGCTCACGCGTTTTGCAGGGACACACACATGCATCCATGTGTGCTGAACTGCACTTAGGACATACTGTCAAGGTCACACACCAAATGTTGACGTTTTGGAGGTGGGCATCAGGGATAGCTGTGCCAACGGGTTTATTGCTCATGCTTACGTGTGTTAAAGCTCGTCACTACAAGCTGGGGTCTCTCTTGCCCTGCAGCCCCTGCCTCCAGGAGCGTGTGGGTGAGACCTGCCCTGGGGATGACGTGGGGCTGTTATAGTGGGTACCGTCCGCAAAAAAACCTCTGTGACACACTGCAAACCCTTTTTCCATATGAAGCATCTCTTTGCTGTCGCTTTACTTCCCTCTCGGACTCAAAATCCAGATGATCGGGGAGGGAGAGGGACCGGTAGGGCAGCAGGCTCTGCTGCGGCGGGACCCTCGTCAGGGGGGCAGAGGCACCTGGCAGAGGAGGAGGTGATAAAGCAGCTGGAGCCGCTCAGAGCTGATGGCTGGAGGCGAGGAGCCTGCCGGGGTGCGACTGCTGGCCCTCCTGAGCACAGTGGACTTGCAAGGTAAGACCGAACGGGGTTTTGCGGTTTGCTTTGTGAATGCTTTGTGCGTGCTCGGGAGCCTGTGGGAAGGTTCTGCGTGCGGGGAGCAGCGTGCTCCTTGCCGGCCCCAGGGACCTCCTGTGGCACTGGGGCTGTGCTGGGGTGCAGGGGGCTGCCGGTCCCCGGCCCACGGGGAGCCGACGCTGGTACCCGGGCGCTCAAACAAGCCAGGTGCAGGGCTGGGGTCTGCGCAGGCTGCTTGTGTCCCAGGGCTGGGAGAGCCCCGCTGCAAGCGCGGGGAACTGCAGGAAGAAGCTGCTCCTGTGGCTGTGGGCTTGCTTTGACCTGGGCATCTGCTGGAGTCTCGAAGTGCTCGTGACCTGCTTTTAGGGTGCCCTGTGTATACCCCTGGCAAAGCAGAGGAGGGGATCTGGCTTGTATGAATGGGTGCTCTTGCGTGCAAAGCGCGGCTGTGCTTTGAATGTGGAAAACAATGTGTAATATGAGGTGCTTTGGAAAACCAGGGCTTTTCCAGTTCAAACCTCCACTTGGGCAACCAAAACTCCTGGAACTACGTAGGGCCTCTCCACTCCGCATCTGTAAAATGGGCCTTTGGTGCCTGCCTGCAGCTCAGAGACACGCGCTGAATGCGAACAACTGTTTGCACAGCGAGTGGAGGCCACAGCGCCGAGGAGCCTAGAAAAGCTCAGGAGGACATAAATAATTCTGTCTTCTGAGCAGCGTGTGAGTAGCATGCTGTAAATAAGGCAGAAGGCTGCTCTGCCAGCAGTGGGGATAAAACAAAATAGCAAGCAGCTGATCTGTACGTGAGCACCAGGCTCCTTTGCAGGGGATGCAGCAGCAGCCTTGGGGAGGAAAGGGGACTCCTGTAAATAAAGCATGTGTTGTCGTGTGGGTGTGCGCGAGGCTGCCAGGGAAAGCCGCAGAGCCAGTTGATAAAATGGGGCAAAACTCATACTGTGTTCAATGTTGTCTTGCTCTCAGACACACACCGATGGTAAAGGCACGAGCGCTGTGCTGGGATTTGCTCCTCCTGTTACAGTCTTAACTCGAGGGACGTGTGGCTTTTGCTATCTCCGTGTGCGCTGGGAGGAAGGGCTGTAGCCGGAGCTGCTGGGCTCCGGTGCGGTGCCCATTCCCGGAGCGGGGAGGCTACTAACTGGATGCTTCTATGGCTGTTTTAAAAGCAAATGGTTATAGTTTTATTATTTTTCACTTGCTTGCAGCTGTGCCAACTGAGCAAGGGAAATCAATGGAGCGCTCAGGCTTGCTTGGGTGGGTCAGGTCGACGCGTGAGGGCATCTGCCCAGGAGCTCCCCACTCCCCTCCCAAAGAGGGGGAGATGCCCCAAGCAAGGGGAGATGCCAGCTGGGGAGCAGCGGGGCTCTGAGCTGCGCTGGGGGGGTCCTCTCCTGCTGCGACATGCTGTTTTGGAGCAGGGATTAAAAAACCCAAAGATATTGACATATTTAATATGCTCTCCTGCCTTGTCACGTTCAGAGGAATTGTTTACCTCTGCTAATGAGACACAGCTTCCTGCTGGGGAATGGAGCTGCCTCTTAGCGCAGCTTTACAGCGGTGGCTGACGGAAAAGGAAGAAAAAGCCCCATCAGCTGAAGTGCTGGAGGCTCTGGGTACATCTCCTGTGCTGAGGCAACATATTGTGTTGCAGCATGGTCCTACTGCCAATGTGGTCATACAGATGGCTTAATAGGACGCTCCTGAAAAGACCATCCCGTGGTCCGTTTTCACCTCTTGTCTGAAGGAGGGTGCAACAGTGCGGCGTCTCGGTGGGCTCAGGTGGGGAATTGGCTTGAGGCAGCAGCACGAAACTCCCCAATAAACCCCCCTTGCTGCTCAGACCAGCTCTGTGTGAGCAGGAGCCTGCGCACAAGGAGCCGTCCTGGCAAGAGTGCTCTTGCCGCGTGGCTTCCTTTCCTTGCGTGTGGCAGGCATCGGCGCTGCCACAGCCCTTGAGCCAGTGTAAGATGAACCTCCCCTGAGTATTTGCTGCTAGAGCTGTCCCCGGCATGGCCCCAATAAACCCCCCTTGCTGCTCAGACCAGCTCTGTGTGAGCAGGAGCCTGCGCACAAGGAGCCGTCCTGGCAAGAGTGCTCTTGCCGCGTGGCTTCCTTTCCTTGCGTGTGGCAGGCATCGGCGCTGCCACAGCCCTTGAGCCAGTGTAAGATGAACCTCCCCTGAGTATTTGCTGCTAGAGCTGTCCCCGGCATGGCCACACGGGCCAGCTTCACCCCTGGGGCTAAGGATGATGCTCCTATCGAGGTTTTCTTTGGTGGCTTCCTTATGCAGTGGCTAAACTACACTAGGGAAGGAATCTGTGACCAAACCACAGTACGAAGACATTACCCAGACCACCAAAGGGTGGCCAGGGTGGTGGGTGGGACAGGTTTCCCAGGAGCAGCGAGGGAAGCAACCGAGTCTGACAAGCGTGATCCCCCTCCCGGTGTCCCGTCTGGAGGGACAGAGCTGGCCAGGCAGGTCCCTGGCAGGGGACCTGGCGGGTCAAGAGCAGGAAGAAGCAGAGCCAGAAGTCTGCCTGTCTTCCATATGTTCGTCCCAGAGATCAGGGAATGGAGGTGTACAATCCCTGATGGCTCCTGTACATCCCATGCTGTAAGCGTGCTCAGCTCAGCAGGCAGCAAGCCCAAAGATGTCTTTAACCACCCTGATGTTCTGGAGCAGCACGCAGCTCAAGAGCTGCGTGGTTCCAACAGGGCAACGCAAAAATAACCTCTAAGTGATAGTGCTTGCAAGGTGGGGGAGAGCCTCAAAAGCCACCGAGTGAGTCACGTCACTACAGCTTCCTCTGCTAAAATGAAGTGTTCCTTTTTGGTTTTAGGTTTATTGAATTGTCATTCTTCCATGGGATGCTCAATGCATTTTCTGCTGGTGGGGTGGTTTGAAGTCAGCCGGGAGGGCAGGGGGGAGCGGAAACAGATGACCATACTTTGGCTGCTCCATCGGTCCTGGTAAGATCAGTTATAGCACTGTTGAAACAATTCCAGGTATTATTTTTGAATCTCGTGTCCTCCTCCAAACCGTGTGTCCTCCAAAGAATCTGTCCAAAGTCTCAAGATATTTACGTCTTCAATCTAAAAGTCAGACTGCATTAGCCAGGCAAACTTGGTCTCAGCGAGCTTAAAATAAACCAGTTCACTTCGAGTCTCACGCTATTAAATCAGTCGTGAGTGTCCTCATGGCAACTAGATGTTGTAGGTTTCCAGCTCTCCAGCATGCTTTTCTGGTTGCTCATTTCTTGAGGGTGCACCAAAGAGCACCGTAACCTTGTTTAGCCCCAGCTAAGCCCAAAGGGTAAAGCCCTGCAAAATTGCCACTGCCTTGTTAAGGACAAGTTGGCCTAACAAATGGCATCACAGCAAGATTGTGCCTCCATGAGGCAAATCATAGAATGATTTGGGTTGGAAGGGACCTTTACAGGTCTTCAATTAGATCAGGTTGCTCAGAGCCCCGTCCAACCTGCCCTAGAATGTTTCCAGGGATGGGGCACCTACAACCTCTCTGGGCAACCTGTTTCACCACCCTCATCACAAAAAATTTCTTCCATACGTCTAGTCTGAATCTCCCCTCTTTTCGTTT
>NW_010547336.1:0-338 GCF_000687285.1 Phaethon lepturus
GCTCTGCGCCAGCCCGCAGGGACACGTTGCCGGCTCTGGGGCCAGCACCGACCCTCGGGCTGATGGAGGTCTCCACCGACCCGGCTCCCCACCGGCATGGCCGCTCGCAGCAGGGCAGCGCTGCTGGCAGAGAGCTCCCGTGGGCACAGAGACACTCGGACACGCGCTCCCGCCAGGGAAAGGAGGAAACGCGCAGACAAGGAGGTGCTGGTCCCTTCTGCCTGCCAGCCCCCGGGTCCCCGGAGGTGCTTCGCCCCGTTTGGGGCAGCGGTGCCCAATCGCAGCTGCAACGGCCCCAGCCCATGGCGAGGTCGCCCGGGGCCGAGGGGCCCGGGGGT
>NW_010547337.1:0-17491 GCF_000687285.1 Phaethon lepturus
AGGTCCTGGCTGCTGGGGGTGCCGCTGCGTTTCTGGGGAGAGGGGTGGGGGTGAGACCGGGCCCGGCCGTGCGGCCTGCCCACTGCTGGGGCCGTGAGGAAGAGGCAAGAGTCCTCCGTCGCCCGCCGGGCCCTGCGGCCTGCTGTGGCCTGTCTCCCTGCCTGTTGCCTTCCCTCTCTTCGCCCGGTGCGGGGTTGCGGGCGCCGCTCAGAGAGGGAGCGGCTGCGGTTTAGCACCCGTGGAGGTACTTGGTGGCACGTCGGGCAGATGTTTTCGTAAGGACGGACTGTAAGAGCAGCTGGGGGGGTGGAAAAAAAGAGTGACAGTCCCGACCTATGCTGAAGTCATAGTCAGCATTTGTGTGGTGGTTTGTTTTTTTTTAAATGTCGCTGATGTTCTGTTATGTCTGGAATCTTTACGTTTTGGAGCCTGGCGTTGCAGGTGGTAGCAGAACCGAAGATAACTCGGTTTATAAAGACCTTATGTGGCAGGTGTGCTGCTGTGTGTGCGTAACTTTCTTTCTGAGTGGAGCAGTGCACAGCTGTGCTCCAAGGCAGGGCCAGCTAGAGCAGGTTGCCCAAGATTGTGTCCAGTCACGCTTTGAATGTCGCTGCGGCTGCTCAACCTCTCTGAGCAACCTGTTCCGGTGTCCCACCACCCTCACAGTTTTTTCTTATGTTCAGGTGGAACTTCCTGTATTTTGGTTTGTGCCCATTGCCTCTTGTCCTGTCACTGGGCACCGCTGAGAAAAGAGTTTGCTTCCTTCTTTACATTCTCCAGTCAGATACCTATATGCATGGAGGGGAGCCACCTCCTCTCCAGTCAAAACAGGCCCAGCTTTCTTAGTCTCTCATCCTGTGGGAGATGCTTCAGTACCTTCATCATCTTTGTGGCCCTACACTGAGCTTGCTGTATGTATTTCTTGTCCTGGGGAGCCCCAAACTGGACCTAGCACTCCAAATGTGGGCTCACCAGTGCTGAGTAGAGGAAGGATCACCTCCCTTGACCTGCTGGCAGTACTCTTCATAATGATGTCTAGAAGATCATCTATGTTTTCTTTTTAATTCAGGAACAGAAGAGCAATGGCTTTGAGAATGACATGCCTTGTCAGTCTGAGGTGACCGGCTGATGTTTGAACGCCAGCTGATCTTTCTCTCTGCTGGTCATATCCCAAAATGGGGAGGTAAGAATTCCAGAGCAGCTGTCACACTAACTTGTGATGTCTTTTGAGTGAAGGACAGGGAACCTAATCAAGAATTCATGGCTAATTGTGAGTTCAAAGGTGGGAATAGTGTCTTGGCTGCACTCAGGGCAGAGCATGAGCAAAGCAAAGCTAGAGCAGAGGCAAGTGAAAAGTTTTATGAAGAATCTGTTTGTCCTTAGCTTGTTTTGGAATGCTTTGTGCTGCTTCTTGGTAATGAAGTTAATTTTTAAAGCAGAGCATCCTCTTTGAATTTTAGGATCAGCATCTCATGTTTGCTTCCTGCTTCTTGGCACTTCAGCATCTCTCCGGTGGGATGTCCACGTATTCTGAACACCACTTTGCGACAGATTGTTGTGATAGGAATACTTGCTGCTGCTGTCTCTTTGCTTTACTACTCTCTGGTAGTCATCCGCAATAAGTATGGGCGTGCATACAGGGACAAAAGATTCCACAGGTGAGAGCTGGAAAGACTTTTGTGGAAAGGAATGAAATGTAGTTTTGGTGTGAAAGAGAAAACACTGACAGGTTATGTCTGTAAAATACGTGAATACTTTTGGTATTTATTCTGGGAATTTGATTCTTATGGGTGGCACTTTTTTTCTTCAGCAACAGTATAATAGTGAAAATGGTGTGATTCCTACGATGGAAACTGTTGTCCTCTTTTGAGTCTGATGTTGAGAAAAAATTCCGTATGGAACTTAATTGCTATGTAGTAATGCCTACTTTTCTTGTAGATATCTTGCCCGAGTAACTGACACTGAAGCTACAGATACAAACAACCCCAATCTGAACTATGGAATCGTTGTGGACTGTGGCAGCAGTGGCTCTAGGATTTTTGTGTATTGTTGGCCAAGGCACAATGGCAATCCGCATGATCTGTTGGACATCAAACAGATGAGGGACAAAAACAGGAAACCAGTGGTTATGAAAATTAAACCAGGTACTGGAAAGAAATGAATTTTAGATGCGATTTTCTAGGCAGTTGCCTATCCTAACTTTGCTTTTTCAAACCCTATATTTAAAGTGTCTGGGTAAAGGACACTTGCAAGCTGTCAGTGTGACACTCCTCCAGATTTTTTGGGGTTTGGTTTGCAGAGAGCTTTGCTCAGCTTTAAAGCTTGAAATGTGACACTGACAGGCAGGAGGGAGAGGTTTATCTGTGGGCTAAGACAGTTGTCGGTTCAGTTGTCCGTTAACTTGGTTCTGCTTATTTAGTGAACAAATAATTGGCTTTCTGTATGAACCAATTATATAAATAGGTAATATATCTAACACAGGTTTTTGTTTAATGCTTGGAGAGTGGTTAAGTGTTAGCTTCATTCGCATTTTCTTATTTCTGTAGTTGATTTCCTGGGTTTGGCTTTGGGTTGTTCGTTTCTCCTCTGTGTGTTGGTTATCGAGATTTTCCAGGAAATAGCCAAAGCTTGATTTGCTTCACTTTATGTATTTATCCATTTCACTAGGCATTTCGGAGTTTGCCAGCTCTCCTGAAAAGGTCAGTGATTATATTTCTCCACTTCTGAGCTTTGCTGCTGAACATGTGCCACGTGCAAAACACAAAGAGACTCCTCTTTATATTCTGTGTACCGCAGGAATGAGGATTCTGCCAGAAAGGTTATTGGCTGTGTTCTTTTTAGCATTTAGAATAGTGATCCTGGTGTGTCTGACTATTTTTAACTGTTCAAAATGTAATTTTGCAGCCAGCAGAAGGCAATACTTGAGGATCTGCTCACTGATATTCCTGTTCATTTTGATTTTCTGTTTTCGGACTCGCATGCAGAGGTTATTTCAGGGAAACAGGAAGGTAGGTGAACGTTGGGAAAATAATCTTTGAAGTGTTTATTGCTTTCATGATACAACTTGGATAATTGTTTTTTGTTGCTTTTTAAAATTCTGGTTCAGTTGAGAGACCTTATTCCTCAGTAGCAACATATGGAGTGTGGAGATGATCATCTGCTGTGATCATCTACCTTGTCTAAATGTTTTTCTAATTAGCAGTGAAAATAACTTATCTGTGTTTAGCAGGATTTTTAGTCCATTTTCTCTGGCTTTGGGGAGGGAGGGGTAAGGATAAGGCACAACATTGCTGATGGAAAAGACTTTGCAGAGAAAAATGGATTCTAAAGGAGCAATATTTTGATACAATTAGCTCACTAGGAGCTTAAAATAATTTTAAAAGCTTACATGCTTGCTTTTTTCTGAAATTTATAGATCAGGCTGTCTTTAATACGTTGAATTAGGATTTTTATCATATCCT
The DNA here is from genome assembly GCF_000687285.1 of Phaethon lepturus. NCBI lineage: Eukaryota > Metazoa > Chordata > Aves > Phaethontiformes > Phaethontidae > Phaethon > Phaethon lepturus. Next base: position 3,462 of record NW_010547337.1, read on the forward strand.
TGACTTGGGGGAGAAGGCATAGAATAACTTGTCAGGAATGTTTAACTTCTAAGTATTTTATGTAATAAAATATGAGCAGTGATATATCTTAACTCATATGCAAAAAATCCCTCTTTGTTTTTAAGATGATATGTACCAGATATTCCTGAAATATGTTTTCTTATGCATGTAGGAGTATATGCATGGATTGGCATCAACTTTGTTCTTGGAAGGTTTGAACATGCAGATGATGGTAAGTATCGTAATTGTGAATTGGATTTTAGAAAGGACTTCAAGTACATCCCTGTGCTTTTACTGTTGATGATATGTTTTTAGAGATGTTAGTGAATAGTGCGTGTGCAGATGTTGATGTTGGTTTAATTTCAATGATCTGCATTGCTACGAAAAATAAACTAGCTAGAAGTAGTGTAGTGCCGCTTTAGGCCCACCCTAGTTGTATTTCTCAATGCTTCTTAATTCTTTTGTCCAGAGGATGAAGCGATTGTGGAGGTGCATGTCCCAGGCAGTGAAAATAAAGAGGCCATCTTTCGTAAGAGGACAGTGGGTATTCTTGACATGGGCGGAGTGTCGACTCAGATAGCATACGAAGTCCCTAAAACTGTAAGCTTTGCCTCTTCGCAGCAGGTTATTATCTGTGCAACTTTCTTCTTTTCCTTTTGGTTTATTTTAATGTGTATTTGTTGTTTTGTTTTCTTTGTTTTGAGTCCTATTCTTCATTACATCACATTCCAAAGCCAAGGCAAGAGAAGATGGAAATACAAGTCCTTCATCAGCTAAGCAATTCATTTGTACTTTGTTCATTCAAATGTTTATTTCAATTAGTATAATTTGCCACTAATTGTTAGTGGACATGCATTCTTTGTGTGTGTGTATGAATGTATAATTTTTTTAATTTCTTGTACTTATGAGACTGTATTCTGGAGTTTAAAATCCAGATGTTCTGTGGTGATTCTTGTATAAGAACTTACATAAGTTTTGGTTTTTTTCCTTTAAGTTGGTTTGCTAGAAACTGAGTTGACAGGACATGGGGGTAACAGTACAGCTTGTTTAAATATCACCTGTGTCCTCAGCACAGTTTGTTTCTGTTTTTTTCTGAAAAACAACAGTTTTTCCTGGTGTAGGAAGTAAATTTCCTTGTTACAAGTCTTAAATGGAACATAAAATGCTCTAACTTCAATCCACTGAGTTCTAGAGTAATTCTTGAATTTCTGAAGTTGGATAACTTCCCTCTAACTTCATTGCGAAATTATCTGAAGTAAGAATAGCATAAAAGCCCTGTTTTGACTCTCAATGCACTGTTACAATGATGTGTATATTTATTTTTTTAAATCTTTCTGTGAAATGATGGGTTTTCAATATTACATGTTTTAATAACTGCATTGCCTTTCAGACAGATGGTGTAACAAATAGTGTGGGCTGTTAAACAAAAGTATGGGCGTTTAGCTTCAGAGCAGATTGCCCTAATCAAATATGAACTGGAAATAGGCAGAGTTGCAGAGAATTGATATGGTGACTGTTGTATGGCTCTATCTAAACATAAGCTGATATAAAATAGGTATTCTGGTCATGGAACCCACCCATTTTTCCCAGACAGAGAATGACAGAGTCAAACAACTGCCTGTGACACTTACAATCCTATTGCTGTTTTTCATCTACAATGTCAGTTGGAAGCCATGCAATGTTATGTTACGTTTCTAAGCATGTTCTTTATGGAGTGCTTCTGCTATACAGCTCTTAAATATCTGAAAAGCTGCTGCAAGTGACTGATGTATGGTATGTGAGGAGAGCTGAGTGACTGACAGGTCTCCTGAAAATCTTGAGAACCCTAGATTGGAAAATGAAGAACAGTTCTGCTGGGAAGACCATAAATCTACCTAGCCTAGCAATTAGTAGTATGGGGACTCGGTCAGAAATGGTAGCATTGAGATAAGTAGCCAGAGCACATACTTTTTTATGGTAAAAGATACTTTTAGCATCCACAGTAGCAGTTCCTGACCTTTACAGTTCTTTGAATATCAGTAGCAATAATGCAGTTCTTAGCATTCAGTATGCATTGTTCTTCCTATGAAGTAGAAGGTAACGTGGACCTGGGAAAAGCAAAATAGTTGAGTAAGGAGTGAAGTTTAAAGATGTCAAGAGCGTCCCGTTGTCCAAAGAACTCATCTTTAGGTGCTGATTCATAATGTTTATACCTAATCTTGGTACTTGTGTTCCTACAGGAGGAAGTAGCCAAAAACTTACTTGCAGAATTCAACTTGGGCTGTGATGCTCATCAAACTGAGCACGTGTATAGAGTCTACGTTGCAACGTTCCTTGGCTTTGGAGGAAATGCAGCACGCCAGAGATACGAAGACAGTCTGTTTACCAGTACAGTGCTTAAAAACAGGTAGCTGGCTGCAGTTTGTTGGGGTTATGGGTTCTGTGTGTCACTAGGATCAGTAACCCCTTAACTTGAATATATTTAGTAAAGTATCCTGATGTAAAACTGAATTTCTACAGCATGCCGCATGGAAAGCTGAAGTTCCTGTAAATGCGGATGCTTGATTTGATGCTGTAGTATCTCAGAGCTTGATGTTTCTGAATATGCAAGTTATTACTGTGCTTGCTCCTTTATACAGACTGCTGGGCAGACAGACTGGCACGACTTCTGATTCACCTTACCTAGATCCTTGCCTGCCCCTGGATGCTCAGGATGAGATCCAGCAGAACGGACAGATAATGTATTTGCGGGGAACAGGAGATTTTAATCTGTGTCGTGAAATTATTCAACCATTCATGAATAAGACTAATGAAACGCAGACATCTCTTAATGGTGTCTATCAGCCTGCTGTGCACTTCCAGAACAGTGAATTCTATGGTTTCTCAGAGTTCTATTACTGCACCGAGGACGTGTTACGCATGGGAGGAGATTACAATGCTGCTAAATTTACTAAAGCCGCAAAGGTAGAGTGTTCTTGAGAGAGATTTTTTTCTAATTCAAAACAACTACTCTCTAGAAGCATTTTGTTCTGAAAGTTTTGCAATAAAACTCTTCCTTTAAAGATCCAAAATCCTTTTACCCTGCAATGAACACGCTCACGAAAGGGCATCTCTCTTCCTCACTGGGTTTTCTTTTAGGAATACTTGTTTTAAGGCACAATAGTAAAGTTGACTCTAGAGGGAACAGGACTCCTGGTAGTCAAGTTCCAGCAGAATTACTGACAATGGGGAAATCCACGCTGCTTCCACCCCTTGCTTCTTTTTAGGAATGTCTTAGTTGTTAAAAAAAGAATTCCCTCCTTCTTGCTTTATACATTTGTACCAGTTCCTCAGGTGTTGCTCTTAACAGGGATCAATCTGTTGGGGAGAGTTTAAAGTAAGGCTACAACATAAAGTAGATAAGTATGATCTGCTTTGTCAATGCCCTGAAAATATTCACGGCCAAGTATATCACCGAAGAGTTTAAGTGCTACTGAATACTAATTTAACCACAAATGCCAAGTATGGATTAAAATGTTACAGAAAATACCATGAAATTTGTGGTTTGACTTACTAGCAGTGCAAAGCCAGCCATTATTTTTGAGTTTTCCAGCTTTCGGTATTTACAGAGCATCTTATCTAGTGGCATTGCTTCTGCCTTGAGAAGAAAAAAATGTTGAAGTTTGTCTTTTTTTTTTTTTTTTCTTGAAGGATTATTGTGCCACTAAGTGGTCTGTCCTACGGGAACGTTTTGACCGTGGTCTTTATGCATCACATGCTGATCTGCACAGATTGAAGTAAGTATTTGTGTTTGTACAGCAAATTCATTCATGCAGAGTTGCCAGGGAGAGGTCATGTCCAAATGATCCATTTAATGAAATCATTGGAAGTGTGAATATAACCTTAAATATTGCATCAGCCGTAAAAAAAGTACTGATATTTATGTGTCTAAATGTGCTCTCCTGTCGTCCGGGACTCTGTAACTGCTGGACTGACTTTATGCCACTCTTCCTATAGGTATCAGTGTTTTAAGTCTGCCTGGATGTATGAAGTATTTCACAGTGGCTTCTCTTTTCCTGTGAGTTACAGCAATTTGAAAACAGCTCTGCAGGTTTATGATAAAGAGGTGCAATGGACTTTGGGAGCCATTCTTTACCGAACACGGTTTTTACCTTTAAGGTACCAGTTGTTTTCTCAAATGTCTGGAAAGAGCATTTGGGTGGAAGGTGTGGGGGTTTTATGAAGGGAAGAAGTATGGTGAGTATGGTGATAGCAAAGCAGCTGACAGATGGGGGGAGACAAGATGATGTTTCTAGTGTGTTACATACAAGCTCAGTACCTATTTTAGGTAGCTCAAGTAATGCTTTATAAAGACTATTCTACTAAAATGGGCTCTCTTTCCTGTGCTAAGATAGTTTGGAGGAAAAGTTTGATTTGCAACTTATGCCTGTTATCCCTTTGATTCTTTTCAGAGACATCCAGCAAGAAAACTTTCGTGGAAGTCACTCCCACTGGAGGAGCTTCTCCTTTGTTTACAATCACTATTTGTTTTTTGTCTGTTTTCTGATTGTGCTGCTCTCCATCCTGCTTTACCTGCTAAGGCTCAGACGGATCCACAGGCGAATGTTGCATAACAGCTCGTCAACTTCACTATGGATCGAGGAAGGCCTCCCACCACAGAAGATTGCAGGACCCTTATGAGATGCTGTGATGGAGAGCTTTTATTGGACTTGCTACTCAAAAAGCCATTTTTGCCTCAGGGTTCCTCCTTTTTGTCCCTTTAAACCATTGAAGAAGCAGATTGCCTAGAGCGTGTAATACAGCTAGGCTTTGGAAACACGGGAAAATGGGGTTAACTTGGCTTAGTCTCATTAGACAGTATCTGCCAAAAATTACTTTTTTTTTTTTTTTAAATATTGCACTTTTGTGTGTAATGGGATGAGCAAAGACTCATCAGTAAATGAGCAGCAGCAGCTTAAGCTATGTATGGTAAGAGAATGAGTGTGAATTCTCATCGTCTGGGTGAGATTGTGAAATCCTGTTAGGATGAATGAGGACTGTTTTTATTTTCTTTTCCAGATTCCAGGATTGATATCACTTGAATTCTCAGTTCTGAGGCTCCTCAGTGAAAGAAAAGGAAGTGCAGGGTTTTCAGAAGCAGTAAGAAAACAACCTTTTAGGACAGCTTAATCTGACTTTTATATTCTGGGATAAGTGCTGTGATGGGGAAGAAAAATCTATTGCACCCAGCGCTGTGCTTCCACAAAACTGCTTAAATTGATTTTGTTTCTTTGTGACGGTTTCCCCTGTTGTCTTGGAAGCTGTAGCCTCATAGTGGCAAAAGTCACTACTTCTTAATCCTTTATTTCTGTTTCATAATCATTCTGAGATCTCCATGAAACTCCCCTAAGGTGAAGAGAACTGGAATACACCTAGGCTTTTGTTTCTGCTAGAGTAGACATGCACAGTGTCTCTTTTTTGAGTACTCTGATTTGTTAATTTATATTTTATTTAAAACTGTTAATTTTACTTGAAACTAAATTTGTCCATGATTAAAAGTGGGATTTATATGAACTTTTGGTGTATGGATATTTTATTGTACAGTATCGTTGCTGTTCTCACGGTTTGTCTCCAACTGGCAAAACTTTCTTCTCTTCTAGTAGGTGTGAATATACTGGAAAACTGGATGCTGTTTTCGGTATTGGAGAACTAGACATGTTGATACCATTTTTGTCGTACTTAAGGTGCAGTTTATTCATCAAAAAATCTAGATACTTTGTTTGATTGTCTCCTTTTGATATGCTTGCTGTAGAGGGAATTTAGACTTGATCTGCTGAACTGCAGCTAGATTTAGATGTTAAACTTCCTGCTCCTTCCAGCCAGTGACTAGTAGATGGCTGTGATTCAGTCGTAAGAATTGACTGGATATGTGGTAGAATTTTGAAACGGCAACACAATGTTTAACTGAATGTTCAGAAATAACAAGCAGTGTCTCCCTTTTATATAGGATTTTTTTTGTACCTGACAAATCTGAGCACTTCACCAGCTGAGAGTCTGTTTTGCGTTTTGCTATTTTTTGAGCACCATCTGAGTGAACGCTTAGATAACACACCTCTCACTTCTAATGTCTGGAACTGTGGTACAAACTTGTTGCACTCGTAGGCTGATAAGAATTATCAGAAAACTGACACTACCAATTGTTACAGAGCCTGTACTTCCTCTTTCTGAGATGCCTAAAACTGCATACAGAGCCTCTAATTGCATGCTTAGATAAAGCAGCCCCCTTTTTGGACAAGGTCTGATGTTAGTGGTGATGTGGAGAGGAAGTGTCAGTGTGTGACTTGGCAAAATGCAGGCAGATGCCAAGCATCTCTTAGCAGAAGAGATAGTGTCTCAAATGCAGCAAACAAAAATACCCAAAAACCCCAACCCAAAAAAAAGGCCAATAAAAAACTTAGGAAAATCATAAAAACATGAAAAAGTTGAAGAAGAATGTTTCAGACCTAAAATAGAATTTCCTTTTAGATGCTGCAGCATTTTCTTTTTAGTGACATTCTTAACACTTAAGAGAACAAGGGGGAAAAAAAAAAGATAGAAAATCATCTTAATGTGTAACTTTAAAATTCATTCTTGAATAGAATCAGAATCTCATTTTTTATTAAGTAGTGGACAGTCATGGGAAAAAACCTATTCTTGCCTTAGCTGAGATGGTATAAACATTTTTGAAAGGAAAAACAATTGTCTGAAATTATGTAGTATGTCATGGTTGAACCAAGTGCAGGATTTCAACATTGCTTTCTTACCTTGTAGGATGGACAAACTATGGCTGTGCACAATGAAGTATGTGTTTTATGGCCCCCAGAGCTTAAGAAGATTTTGGTAGAACAAGCTGCAGCTAGCAAGCTTGGCGAATACAGTAGGGACAGGTACAGCACTGGGAGAATGGAGACAGATTGGTCTTGTGCTTACGTAAGGCATCATGTGCCTGCTTAGGGTTTCCACACTCGTTTTTGAAAGCACCACCCTGGGGAATGAAGATATGAAACAGGAGTACTTGGAATGTGAAGAAAGATAAGATGATGAATGGTGGTGAGAAAGTGATCAGGAAAATGGGGCTTGAATGGGCAGGAAGCTTCTGCTGTACCAGTGACTGCTCTGCTATGTATGGTGTCTCTTTTTTTCCTTTGACTTTTTTTTTTCTCTTTTAGGATCCTAGCAGTATTGTCCTGGTTTTTCTAGTAATTTCGTTCAGGAAGGACAGAATAAAGATGACCCAACACACAATTTCGTCCTGTAATGGTAAAAAGATACTACCAGCAGAGGTTGGTTGTGGGAGCAGGCTACTGTTCATTAAAAAGAAAAAAAGCTAAGCAGTGCTTGAAAAAACAGACTCAAACAAGTGTAAGGCCTAGAAACTTAAACAAGCTTTCCTCATTCATGCAAGACAGTGCACAGAGCCCTCTTCTATATCTGTATTTTCCCCCTCATTCAGATATCGGGTGGTAAACTGCTTGATAAGGTGAGCAGGTATCAAGGCGCTTCAGAGCGAGCGAGGTGGGAGCAAGCACTGTCTTCACTAGCAAACACTAAAACCAGCTGGCTCTTATCTGCTTGGAGACTTGCTTTCCTAAATTCTTTAAGGTCAGTAAGAATTCTCATTAGATGCTCAGCTGCTCCTTGCTGTGCATGAGGAGGGTCAGTGTGTCATGGTAATGCCAGTCATTGATCCTCACTTTCACAGCTTTTTATTTTTCTTCCAATAAACTGTTTCCCCCAGTTTTTTTTTTAATTTGCATTTATTTGTGCATGTTTTCTGCTGCATTATGTCTTTACTGTTGTAATGCTAGCTGAAATATGTGAGGGGAAGGGGCTGAGTTTCTTTAAACCCTGACTCTCAGCCCTTCCATCCATGACCAGTATGTCACACGCTGTGGTAAGAGTACAGTGAGCTTCAGGGAGTTGAGTTTGCTGTACAAAAGTAGCACTGGGACCCTATTTACTTCCAGCAAGCCGGGAGTTAAGCCCCTTGATCACACACAGGTATAAGGGGCACAAGGAGAGGCAGCTGAATTAAGTGTCTTAAAGGGGCACAGGAGAAAGTCATCATACTCATTAGAAGCAAGAGCCTATAAGGGCTGGGAGAGCATAGGGCTAAGGAAGAACAGATGGTGCTGTGCTCTCTCCTGCTGTTCTTTGGCAACATTTCTGCTTATCTGAGGTATTCTAACTTCAAAATTTAGGGTTTTTTTTGGTCCTGTTGGAGAAGAGATGGGATTGTATTTTTCATTGCTGTGGAACTGTAGGGAAGGTGCAGTAAATATGTGGTAGGATGCTGTGGAGGGGAGCAAAGCGTGCAGAGTGGGTTGCAGTGAGGAACTGCAGTAGAAAACTGTGCCTAAAACTGGTGGCTTTGGATTGACTTTTAGCAGCAGTCCTGGGGTAGATTGCTATTGCTTGGAGAGAAGTGAGTGTGTTGAAAGGAATTTCAGCTGATTCTTGGGCTAGGGATCTTAAAAGGTTGATTGTCCGTGGGCTGAACCTTTGGAAAGAGAGGAACACCAATGACTTGGTATCTCTAGCTTTTGCTTCTTTTACAAGGTGGTTTTAATACTGTAACTGGGATGTGCTTCGGTTTTGGGTATGGAAGAGTAGGGTTTTTGTCTTGGGAAAGTGTATTTTAGAAGAAAGGACATTAAAAACCAGCTTTGAGTACCAGCCTGACCATCAGGGCAGTGTAGGGCAACATAAAGGGTGCTGAGCGTGTGTCAGCCTGGTTATATAAATAGGTACAGGTTTGTAGTGTGCTCAGGGTGTGTATGTGTGAGGGAGCGACTGGAGCATCCTGCAGATTACCCTGCTCCCATAAACTCCCTGCTGGTACGTCTGTGAGGCCGATGGGATGGCCTGTGTGGTAGGACTGGGGCTGGGGAACAGACAGCTGCTCCTGAGCACCTCGCCCGAGATGTTCCAAGTGCTGCTGCTGCTGGGTAACGGGGCTTGGGCCGTTCAGCCCCCAGTGCTGGGGGAGGTCTTTGAGCCATACACCATCCTTCTGTGTAATGCAGCACAAGATCTCAGCACAGGGACTGTGTGAGGGCTTTGTGTGAGTTCATTGCATGTTAGTGTTTGCTATATTGAGGCTGACAGATGCGTGGGTGCCTTTAATTGCTTTAAGAGCTTAAAGCCCGAAAGGCATGGGGAGGAGGCACGGATTTTTCAAAAGCAATCAGCTAAGTGCCAAACCTAAATGCTTAGATCTACAAGACTGCTGTGCTTTTGAGTGCTTGAACTATCCTGTGGCAAGTGTTTGCAAATTCAGCTCTTAACTTCTTTGAAAATCTGGATGTAATGTCCCAATAATTAGTATTACAGCGTGTGTGTGGTGTGTTTTTGTTTTGTTTCTTTTTTTTTTTTCCTCCCCCTCTTCCCCTATAGGGGTTTGCAGGATGGGGGCAGGGGCTTTTGAAGAGACGGAAGAAGTTTGTGAAATCTCCTGAGGAGGAGACTAAAACCATATTATTCTTGCAGTTCCAGATGAAGGGAGGAAAAAAAAAGGAAGCCTTTCCATGCCACCCCTATACAAGCCTGCTCCAAAGAGACTACGCTAAGCAACAACACCAGGGGAAACATGATTCCTTTAAGAGCCTTAGCAATACCTGGTTTCACTCAGTGTCTGTTCCTGGGCTCCGATTTCCATGTCACAATGGTAATGTTTATCTGCTTGTGTCTGTTTTTGCATTAACATGCTTTATATTCTTTTTTCTGCTTCTCCTATTCACCTTGTCCTTTCTCCAGATCCATTAAGGACAGGTAAGGCATGCAGAAAAGCACAGAAGGGAGGCAAGGGCGCTGCTCTTTGACCTATCCTAGTGACCTGGAATGGACAGAAGAATGATACTGAAGCTTTTGGCTTCATGGCCTCTTAAACGTATCACTCTTCTTTTTGTTGCTGTGTTTTTGTGTGTGGAAAATGTCTAAAGCAAATAAGGCCAAACGTGGTCTCTAATGGAAGAAGTAGTTGGGAGACAAAAGTATAGCCATGAGAAAGGCAGGGTATGATGCAGAGGGTGAGGAATGGAGGAAGCACATGGCTCCTCCAGGAGCACCAGCCCTACAGAGGTAGCCCTGTGGCTTGTGGAAACAAAAGGGTTTTCTGTCGCTGCAGCACTTAGCGAAGGGGACAGTCAATAGTAGTGACTTGATGGCGTGCCTGATCACGGGCACCTTGTTCTTTCTTGTCTCATTGTTTCTGCTATTGTTGCTACTAAATAACGCATGAAGCTCATTGAAAGCCGAAATGAGCCTTGTGAGGACTTGCTGTGTCCCTCTCCCTGGGCACCCGCCTCTGTGTGTGTAGTGTTTAGGGGACCTGGTCCTGACAGTTGTTTTTCAGGTCATGCTCCGTTTGTTTAAAGAATGGGAGGATGACAATGACTTTCTTGCCTGCTTGTGCTTGAAGGTCTTTGGATTGGTAGGAAGTGGTGCTGGGAAATTGCTTGGGACTGGGTTAGTGGTGTCTTCCTCGATGATGAGTGGTTTGAGTTGCTGGAGATGCTTTTTAGAGCCCTGATCTTCAAAAGGGAGAGCTCAGCACACTTGTACCAGGCCACATACAAATGCACTGAAGACACAAACGTGATGTCCAGGTTTTGCTGAACTCCAAATGCTTTCCAGGGTCCTGGAAGTTACTAGCTTTACATTCCCTCCTACAAATAATGTGCAGGGCGGGATTTGAAACTACAAATTGCAAATGTTTTCTATTTCCAGGTCTCGTGTATGGCACTTTAGTGGCAAATGCCTTATCAGCTCTCTGCTGATAACTCCAGAGGTGACTTGCAAACAAGATTCCAACAGTGCCGCGTTTTTCCACTATTAGTTGGGCTCTCTAGGTTGCAGACAGTAATAAATAGTGGGAAGCAGTAATCTCAGGTAACTCTTAGGGCATTGTCTGCCATGAAAGTTGAGAGTCCTTAGCTCCTAGCTGATCACATAGACATGGAGGGTGTTAATGAAAGGATGGGATCAGATAAAAGGGGTCAGATGCAAGATCAATGCATCTCCTACATAGCTGTTCCCTTTTGCTTCCCATGTCCTGGCCTTGCAGTGAGCTGTCTTGGAAATTCAGCAAGTGGAGTCTCTGTCCTTGAAGTAATTGTTCAAGTTTCTGCGCAAGAGCGGAGCCGCTAGCAGAAGACTGTCCTTGTTAGGACATGTTCTTTGGCCTGTCACAGTGAATCAGCACAAAAGGTGTTAAATCAGCTGTTTCTATAACGCCTTTTAAAGATGAGGAGGGATTTGCTGTGTTTGCCGGGGAGTAATGGAGGCCAGTATGTTGTGTTCTTGAGCATTCTCCCCCTTTCACAACCAAATGACCTTATTCTCTTCAGTTTTTCCCCTCTTCTCCCTTTCTCCTGGACATAGCTTTCTTAACGACGGCAAAATAAATCCTGACAGACTGGATGGGAGGCCAGTGCTATCTGCTTAGTGCTCTTTGGGGCCCGAAGTCCCTTCTCTGCCTCTGGACCCCTGGACACAAAGTCTGTGCTTGCAGAGGCTCTGCTGTTACGAGGGGGACTCTTGCCATCTAGTGGGAGGGGATGGTAAGCCTCCAGGACCTCGGCCATCCCTCAGGATAAGACGACAAAATGCAGCCCTCCTTCCCGGACTTTTAGTGCGTGAGTCGTTTCACTGCACATGTGGGATTAGCTCAAGCTGTTTTCCCACAGTGTTGTCACTGCCTCGAATTGGAGAAGCTGGATTTCTCAAACTGTTTTCCTTTCTAGAAATCTCAGTCTTTTCACATTTTTTAGGGGCAAAGCTTTGTTTACACCTTTCTATGCTCATCTCCTGGGTGGCTGAGTTAGAAGGAGGGAATCTGTCAGGAACCTGTACGTATGGGGAAGGATGTCAGTGCGTGCTGGTCAGATACTGTATGCCACCTGCGTTTTGTCAGGAGATTGCTTGGGGGAAGTTGCCTTTCAACAGCTGACTCCTTGAATCAGTGCTCAAAGACAGCTAGGATCCCTGAGTAATTGCTCTTGCAGATAGAGAATGAAAAGTACTTGCAGAGTGCCTTGCGCTCTGGTCTGCCTTGGCCTAGGAAAACCAGAAGCTCACGTTCCAGCTGGGAGATTTCAGTACTAACTGGCCTCCCCCCACCCCTTTCTTGAAAGGTTAAGGAGAGAAATACAAGGAAGATGTATGTGCTTCCTCTGGGTATGTGCTGCTTTGTTGTTCAGACTGCCTGGGACTGAGAAGGAACAGCTGCTGTCGTGTACAAGAACAGACATTATCTCTGAGCCCCTGTGCTTGCTGCAGAAATAGATCTGCTGCAAGTATTTCTTGGGGTTCCAGGTTTTCCTCCACCTTGGTGTATAAGCCTTTCAGTTGCTCAGAAATAGGTGTAGTTAATGGATGTTGAAGGTGTGTTACTCTCTAGGTGATGCATCAAACTGAAAGCTGAAAGACATGGATCTATCACAACTCTCATGAGGCTGATCTGCGCTTCGGTTCAGATGGGCCATTTATTAGGAGTCTAGACTTCAGCAGAGCTCTTGTTTCAGAATGTTTTTGTAGAGCATTGAGGTCAGCTATGCCTTAGTGAGCTAGTGTGAACTGCAAGACTGAGAAGTTACAAGGCCTGCAGATTTGAGGGGGTAACTCTGCAAAGCATGGAAAATCAGGTGGGTGATGGAAAACAAGCATGATGCGGTCATTGTCTGCATTGCATTGACAGTTAGGCTAAAACATACAGAGAAGGAGAAAGAGAGGTCTCAAAGGATTGAGGCTATTTCTTACAGAAAATGAGTCTAATTTTTCCAGCTTTGCTGGCTGCAAAAGAGCTGTGTCACGCAAGGGTCCCTCCTGGAATAGAAATAATGCAAGTTTACAGTCCTTTCAACAGCAGCTAGCAGTGACCAAATAGCAGGGGATGGGAGTCTGGGAGGTCAATTCAGTCACTACCAAACTCCTGATGTGGAAATCTTAGAAGTTCCAGTAGGGATTAAACGTAAATTGGTTTATGCCTTTTTTTGAGGGATGCGTAGACTTACTTCTCCAGAATCACTGGTTGTTAACCATCCTATGAGCTCAAAAGCAGGGCTCTAGCTCTGCAGTTACAGGTTGCAGGAACTTTCCACTAGGGCCAATTGGTGTGAAAATTGCCACGTGTCATTAACACCCTTACTGGAGTCAAGTCCTTCGGTTCTTTAGGTATTGCCTAGATCATGTCTGTGTGGAGCAACCTTTGCAGAACTTGGTGTATCTGCTCTGAATTTGAAAGGTCAAGTTGACCTGCGGCTCCAGAGAGTCTACAAAACACAAGGTTTAGGGAGGCAATGAGCCTTCCCTTTTTAAAAGAAATGAAAATTGGAGAAGAGAGATTATAGAACCTAATAGCGCGTATCTAATTTTTAGGAGCATGGACCATGACTGTGACTCCTTGGCCAAAACCAGTCTTGACTTGTCCGTATGGCAAGGCGTGTCCTTCAGGCAGATGCAGAAGAAAACACGTAGGCAAAGGTTGTGGACCTGAAATGGTGGCTGTGTGTATGGCCGAGAGAGATTCAGCTGTAGCTGGTACTTGTACAAGTATTTTGCATTAAAATATCCGTTATGTGTGGAGTCGCTGAATGCAGAAAATTTGTGCCTGCTCTTAGCTATGGTATTGTTGCCCGCAAGGCTACATCTTTGTCCCTTTTTTGGAAGAAGCTGAAAGATTACTGCTGGGGAGAGGATAAAATATGAGGTGGTAGATCTGTGCTTCCCTCCTGGTGAAGGGCAGCAAACTCCACAGAGCCCAAAGAGCAATAAGGTGACAGTTAAAGAAGTTGAAAAGTGATAGGATGGCTGGTGGGCCTGGCAAGTAGCTTCCCTGGTTGCCTGTTTGCATGATCAGATGATGCAAATCCAGTTTGAGCAGTGGTTTTTTTTTTTCTGTAGACTATGATTTTGAGAGGTTTTCTAATTTTTTTGATAGGTGCTTTTCTTTTGGTCTTAACCAGCTGCAATATGAAGGGGGCAGCAAATTCCCTGAATCCAGCAAGTTACCTTGAAGAGCTTTGCTGAATTCC
>NW_010547337.1:17534-35836 GCF_000687285.1 Phaethon lepturus
ATGTTTCGCTTTATGCAACCCGCAAGCTCTTCCATCAGCTGGAAGCCTGCATGGCATTTGCTGCTTGTATCCTTACCCGACCCAGGCATTCGGCAAAACATTCCTCCGGCAGGCTGTCATGTTTCTCCATGCCCTGATCAGCAGACGCTCACACATTCCTTCCTCTGGCCAAACTGCCTTCAGCTTCCTGCCAGTCTGAAATAGCTCTGCTCTGTGGAGCTTCTGCTGTGACACGTTTTTCCCCTGATGTCCCTGAGACTGAGCGAGGCGAGTCTGGCCAGGCTTGACCCACCAGGCGGTGCTCTGCCAATAGCCATCATGCTAATTGCAATTCGCAGCGTTTCACCTCTTTCTTCAGCATTCCTTGTACAGGAGAGTTAGGGCACTGTGGACTAGCATGCAAAACCTGCTGCTGCTTGCCACTCGTGCTGGCTTCCCTGGGAAGAGCAGCCAAGCTCTGTTTCAGTGGCATCCTGGGTTTGAGTCCTGACATCTTGATATTCTCTATATCACACCAAGAAACAACTGTCCCTTTTCTAGGTTGTTTTTTTTTTTTCCTCCTTTAACAACACGATTGATGCTGGGAGCTGCCCTGCAGGAGGCTTTGCCAACTTGTGGGAATGTGGTTGTCATCCCTCTACCAATATTGTCAGCTGGTATAGTCTGCTCTGGGTGGATGTCATCTCAGAAGCCTATGCCAGTAAGGAATGGGGCTGTTCTTGTGTTGGGATGAACCCTCAGTTCTGGAACAGACCACTTCAAGTAACGAGTTTGTGAAACAGAGGGCAAGAAGACTTTGTGCTGAACACCTTACAGTCTCTTGTAAGCAAGGTTGAGCTTCTCTGGTATTGCCAGTTCATTCAGCAAAGAGCTATGACCTTGTTTAAATTATTCAGGGCTGCATTACACTTCCAAGCTAGCTTCCTTTCCATTTCCAGCATGTTGCAGTTTCTTCTAATGTTGGTGTCCGGTTCAGTGCAATGTCCCTTTCCAATAAAAGGTGGCATCAGAGAGTGGGGAAGCTCTGCACATTACAGAGAGCTGGGACTAAGAACAAATGCTGCTTTTCCTGTGGCTGGGATTGAGAAAAATGGAGTTGTTCTCTGAGCAGGAAGCAGGCATACTTGGTGTGGGTAAATTGTGTTTGGGAAGTGATGAAAAGCCTGGGAGAAGTCTGACGACAGGCATGTTCTTGTAGCTTTTGGTGTTACATTGCTGGAAATGTATCCAGAGGTGTGGATTAAGCACTCGAACTTTTCAAAATAATTAATAGAATTAATTTGAGAATTGAAGCGAAACCAGGGAGGACTAACTTGGAAGAGTATGCTATAGGCAGCAGCCCTGTGCTACAGTAAAGCTTGCTAGCAAGTCCTTTACAAGTATGAATATACTAAAATAAATGGGGATATTCCCTTTGGGAATACCTGCTGCTCTTTCTGTGTCTATCAACTTTCTGCTGACGTGTTTGAAAAACCTGTTGAATGTAGATTTAAGTATCCAAGGTCAAAGCTGGTGAGAAAATAAATTTCCATGCTTTGGGAAATGCTGACACTTCAGAATGTGCTGCTGTCCAAAACTGGGTCAGAAGACAAAATTTCAAGGTCTTCCCTGTAATAGAGATTTGAAAGCCACTGTTTTCTTGTTGTTATATGGTTACAGAAAAATGGAAGTGAATAGAACTGTTATGATGCATTAAAAGCTGACATGGAAAAAAAAAAAGGCTAGTTTTAAAAACACAAACGCCACTCTAGTTGAAAAGATAGCAGAAGTTTACAGTTGCCTCAGAATAATGTCTAATTGATTTAGCTACTTCTTGTTGATAGAAGAACTGTTTCAACTAGCTCTGACCAGGGTTACTGTTTCACTGCTAGCTGTTCACACCACAGATGCTCTGAATTTTCTGACACAGCAGAGGTCAGGATTTCTGATTGGTTATTGGGTTTTTATGAAGAATTGTTTTTAGTATCTGGTTAGTCCTCGGGGCATCAAGGAGTTGGAGTAACTCCTGCTGCAGTTCTAGCTGGTTTTTAACTACGTGCCTTGGTTTGAGCTGCTGTAGTTTTGAGCTTTAAGAATATCGAGCTGCTGGAAAAGCAGTTGCTGGATGCTGAAGGGTTAAGGTGGGTGATACCTGAGTAGCTGGCATGCTGCAAACTCTACAAACTATAGAAAAGTGTGTAAGTTTGAAGATGCTGTACTGAAAGACTCTGCACTCCTCTGTATTTGTAGAGTGCTTGGCACTGTGAGGTTCTGAATCAAACTGGGGTGCTTAAAAATTGCTGTGATCATACTGTATTATTTAACACTGGTATTGATATGATTTTCAATGTTTGTTCTCTAGGAATATCCTGAGAAAGCATTCGTGTTCTTATTCCACCTCCTTCCTTGCAACTCTGGCTAGATTTTCCCCCCCATTTCTTTTCTGTTTGCAGTCCTTTCTGCTCAGATTACAAGACAAGCCCATGATATCACCCGCTATGAGCTGAGGCTGAAGGGGCTGGGTCTTGGGAGGGGTTTGCTTGACTAACTCTAGTGAAATTTGCCAGGAAGCAGCAGCTTCTTGCAGCATATTTCTCTGGCTGCAGGATATTTTCCAGCGCAGAGGGGACCACTCGGGCAGCGCGCTCAGCCCAGGAGAAAGAGCTTCATGAAGCACGACGAGACAGAGGTCACCCCCAGCACAGCCTACCACTAACTCCAAGGTAAACGCAGTCTTGCTGAGACTGCAAGCCAGAACAGTGGCATTATTGCTAGAGATGAAGGGGCTGATGAATTAGTTTAAACATTTCTAACCCTCTCTTGCTTTGGGGCTGAATGTTTGATTTCACTTCTTCTCTTTTCTCTTTGAATGTATTTTCTTTCTCTCCCATCAGTTTGTTATAAAGCATGATATTTAGACATAACTGGCTGGGAAGAAGATAGATGTTTCTTCTAATTCCTGCCCTCTGAGACTTGACTTGGCAGGGGTGGGACAACAAAGATATTCAGTGTCACTTTGTGACCAAGTTAAAGATTTGCTCACAGGCACACACAAATGAAATAAAGACATGTTGCAAACTGTCTACAAGTTCAGGCAATGTGTATTCCGTAATATTATTAAAATATGCTTTATTTAGACCAGAAAGCTACAGTACATGCCATCAACATTGTGTAAATGTTACCAGCTAAACTTCAGAAGCTGTTTAAATTATCATCTCTGAATAACTGTGCCCTTTCAGAGGAAAAGGCTTCAGTGCAGATGTTTCCCATTGGCAGAAGGTGCAAAACAGTTATGTCCCTAGTTGAGGAACTTTTCTGCTGTCATTGCTTGGGATTCACAGCCCCTTGCAAAGCAGCCCTCAGCCTACCAGCAAGTTTCTCTAGGCTGTTTTATCATGCAGCAATCACAGTAGTTTTCAGGATGACTCCAGGATAGGCAGTGGTATCCCCCTGAAAAGTTGCAGCACAGAAACATGGGATGTTTCTCTCTGCAATGAACCTAGCCTAGGCTGAGTTCCAATTATTCAGCATGCATACAAATAACTCTGCCTTCTTTTTAGATTAATATTTGTTGTTTAATTTAAACAGACGTTATTGTGTGGGGGTAAAAAAAGATCTAAAGACCAAGACAGTTTAGAAGACTGCAGAGAAAGGTCCTTGTTTAGCTATCTGGGAGCATAGTAGGAAAACTATTTAGCATCTCTATAATCAGCTCATAAAGATGACATTGCAGTGCTTTTAAATTTGTACTAATAGGGGCTGAAAATAATTGCTTTAGGGTTCCCACTTGCCAGTTTCATTTCATGTCTATTGAACCACCCACAGTGGTGGAATTTCCTTGGTTGGAAGCTAGAGAGCAGCTAGAAAACATAAAATGAAATATTAGCATGAACTACTGTGATAGCAAAGCGCATAGGGAGAAACTACTGTAGTGTGCTAGATGCTTGTTGCTGCAGGAATGAATTTCATGTGATCTTACTTGTAAGTACAGGATAATTTTTGGAAAGAATCCCCCCAAATGGGTTACTAATGTGAAGTTTAATACTTCAGTCAGATGGTGATGAGGCTCAAGATAACTCTCAAGATTCTCTGCTCTACACTAGAGTCCAGTGTGGTGTTTAGTGAGTGCTGGGACAGGATTGCAGAGATGAGGTCTTTAGAAAAGCCTTCAAGAAAGTTCTAGCAGCTTGGAAAAGCCACCAAGATTGAAGGGAGAATTGATAATGTAGTAGAGGACAATGCTTTGTCTTCAGCAGGGTGATTTAATAGAGAAGCCATGCATTTTTCTGAAAGTGCCATCCTTTTGCAAGTTAAGCAGAGACCCTGAAATGCGTGCCTAGTAATGTTCTCTGGATTTTTTTTCAACAGTTTGACTCCCAAGTTCATTGTCTTTACCTTATTATACCACTAACTTTCCTTCTGTTTTTTCTGTTTCTTGCTTTTATGTTTATTTTAACTTTTTATTCTTTATCCTTCTGAACTGTTTCATAACATTGTTGGTGCTGTTTAAAAACACAATGATGTCCTTAGAGATCACAGCTCCAGTGGATGGAATGATTTAGCAGCTCAACCAGTTGGTTGGTTTGCAAAGCGCTTTCTGTGAAATCCTCTGGGAACACGTGCGCGTGCAGTTATGCTTACTATGAGTGTCTGCAAATACATACATCGAGGAGGAAAAGTCCTGGTCCTAATCTGTCGTAATGCTGATGGAAGTTTGTTATTTCAAGGGATATTTCATAAAAAAGACAACATGCTGTTCTGAAGTCAACCTGTCCTGTGTCTGCACTGCTCATGGGTTATGCTGTGTTAATTAAGACAGCTTTCTACAGAGGTATAAGGGGGACCTCCTTCTTGGAGGATATCTAGTATTTGCTAACGCTCTTCAAACTTAGGTCATGCACATATGTGTTCTGGTTCTGTGAGTGCGTGTGTCGGCTATGGATTTTAAAGACCCTTTTGTATGTTTCTATTAATGAATTAATTTTGTGTCATGAACAAATTGGATAGGTTTTATGAAAAGGAGTTGAATTGTATAGCTCTAGTTGCCACTGCTGCTTTTGCTAAGTACAAACAGATTGCTTGGTCACCATAATCGCATCCATTAGTTGCAAATTAAAGAATTCATACTACTAGGTTAAAAAAATCACTTTTTCTGTTTAATTGTCGTGGACCATATTTGGGAATAAGTTCTGTTTCCTATTAAGAGTACAGCACAGGGTCTGTGGAACAGCCAGCTGGTGCTGGCCACGGGCCTGAGAGTTGTCATGATTCACATCTCTATTCGTCTTCGTTCTCCGACACTAGGCAAAGGGAATAGATAAAGAAAATAAAGAACTTCCCAAAATGAACCATATTTGAATTGCAACCGTGACATGGAGAGAAGATGTTGCATGAGTCTGATCACCAGGCAAGTTTTTTTGCCTTCTAAGATAAATGAATGCATCAAGGGGCCAAAACTGAAAGCAAATGTGAATTGCTTCAGTTGAAGAAGAGACTGTAGCCTGGATTTGGAAGCTCTAAGAAGTGTTCAGCTGAGCCCTTTCAGGAAACATGGTGACCATGGATCTGGGTGTTTGGCCCTACAAAAATTGCTGTATCCGTGCAACTTTGGAGAGCAGCATACTTCTAAACATTGTGATCTCGTAGATCTAGTCAAATAATGATGCAAAGGGCTTTCGTTAGGCAACTTCCACAAACACTGATTTTTCTGGTTTTAGACCTGTAGCTGTCTTTTAAAAGAAAACATAAGCAAAGTACCTTCTCCTTCCTGCTCTCCTAACTCGCCTGTTTGTCCATCAGAGCTTCTCTTCTCTTGCCTAGCTTCAATAGCAAGTGATGGCAGGCAACATACATTCCTGGGCTATATATATCTTTTTGTACTGTCTGTGGTAGTTTATCCTCATCAGTTGGCAAACACTCCAAACTGTTTTCTGTTGCAGGTAGTACATACTTCAGTAAGCTTTTGGGAGGAAATAGAAAAAAGTGGGTGTGGATGTAGGTACGTTTGAATGTGAAGCAGAGGCGAGAAGGTTTTTAGTAATTATTTAATAATGTTCTTTCTCTCTTGAGTGAGGTCTTGTGGCTGGTAAAGTCATGGCAAGCCCATAACTTTGGACTCTGGAAGCTTTACCTCTGCTGTGAGAGCGCATGCTGAGACTTTGCGTGCTTTTTCCCTGCAGCATCCCCACAGACTAGAAGCAGCAAATTGCATTTGGTAGCTTCCCTGATGAAAACAAGTGTTGAATTTGCTACTGGTTGCCTTTGGCCAGCTTGCAACAATGTGAAATTTGCTTTCTGAAGGTAGTTCTCAGCTCCTGCGCAGTGTCAATGCTCTAAAGTGACTTATGAAAGCCCTATGCTAATTGGAGAGTTGCAAGGAGCCTGAGTGAAAGGGATGAGCAAATGGCAACAGCTTAGTGGTACTGGCTAACAGGCATTGGTTCTTTTCTCCTCAACTGTGAAGAGAAGTCCAGAGGAAATGTGTTCTCGGAGTGATCGCTAGCAGATTATATTGCCATCCTTCTGGCTTGCAGAGTCTCTGGATTTGTAACATATCAAAATGTTATCCTGAAATTATTTCTGCTGTCCTACTTTTTCTGGGCTCTGCCTTGAATCCCATACAGCATTTTACCAGAGGAGGGGGAAAAAAAAAATTTAAAAATCAGGTATTGGTTTAGATGTCCCTGGCAGCATTTTGGCTTTCTTCAGTCTCTCAACTTCCACCTTCAGCATGTTCTTTGGACTGCCTTAGCCTTTGCTGCTTCCCCTAAAACTGGCTGTGTACTGACACCAGAAAGGGCTTGCCTGACCCATCAGGTGTACCATGATGGCATCTCGTCCCTGAGGAGACCATCCCAGTCATAGGATGCTGTCACAAAAGTTTTGTTATCGAGCCCGTGCTGTTCTGCTCTGCTACGAGGCAGGTTCTGTTACACTGAAGTCAATCTGAAGGATGTCTGGGGATTTCTAGGAAGAGGGTTAAGAGTGATGGTGATTTTTCTGGTCACCCCAGCCAATCTGTGGTGATGCCTTCCTGCCATGCAGTGGGGTGTGGGGTTTCATGGGAAGCTTATGGTCTTCTCCAGAGCTCCTTATCCACTGAAGTAAGTACTAGTCTTACATTGTTTCTCTAGCTAATGGGTCTGTGATGTAGATTTGGATTTATTGCCATTGCTTGGTATATCTGGTCCTGCCAATGACCTTTATGGTTTAGTGTTTCAAGAGTGTGAACGAGAGGGGTCTTGTTCATGGCTTATCCTGGGGTTATAATCAACGAAATTAATCTACGAAAGCTTTAGCCCTGGTGCCTGTGGCAGGGCTGAGTCTCTTTGAACAATGGGAGAACGTATCTGAGCTCTTACCCAAGCGAGCAGTAGCATTTCTATGTACTTCAATAGCACTGGAGAGGGGCCCAGTGTGAATCGCCCTTGCATTGGCTGGAGAACTGCTTCCGCGGTAGTGGGAAATCCTGTTCCTCTCCCATGGCTGTGCCTGCTGCGGGATGTTTGAGCGTGCCTGAGGAATGCACTTTGGGCGATGGGGTGTGGAATTGGAAATGCAGGGTGTACCGTTTCAAGTGACTGAATACCAACTGTTTGGTGTTCCTGGCTGAGACCCAGGCGTGCCAGCAGTGGTCAGAGTGCTAATTGTCTCTTCCTCCTGATGGATGCCAAGCCAAACGGAGCATTGCTCGATCTCCAGTCACAAAGGACTCAAATCAACCACTCCAGACTTTCCTTTTGTTATCTGGATAAGGATGGGAGCAGGAAAGCTGGTGTTTCTGGTTTTGTCTGAGCTGATCTATTGTTTGGATGATTTGGTGAAATTAAAAAAGGAATCCTTGCTGGTAGGAGCAAGCTTTTAATTTGGGAAGATGAATAGCCTATTAGTTTCACCTGGTGAATTCTTTGAAGTAGAAGCTCAATATTATTTTGAAATGAAACTGTTGCACATTTCCCTGTAAGCCTGTGTCCATCTATTCCCTTCAAGAATTAAGACCTGTGCCCTGAAAAGGGCTGAGTCAGCAGCTAGCAGGAGCATGCCTTAAAGCCTTAAATTACATGTTAATGTGGTGATGGAGAATCATCTTATGGCCTGAACTACAGGATGGGGAGCCAGGAGACCTGGAGTATTTTCCTGGCTTCTCCACTGACTCTATTCAATAGATTTTTAATCTTTGTCTTGGATTCCTTTGAATGGGGAGACCAAAATATATACTTTCAGGATTACATCATTATTAATAAGTCTGGAGGCTCTTAAAGAGAGGCTGTGAGGGGATGAATGAGCCCTACAATAAAGGGAATAACCAGCACAAACCAAACGTCTTGCAAATCTAAGCCTAGATTTGTTCTAAGGGAGTTCACCATGTGCAGTTTTCTTCAAGACCTGGGGGGAAAAAAAATGCATCTCAATCTTGGTCACAGCAGCAGAGGAGTGGGTTTACTTCAATATTTTCCTTACTAAATTTTGTTATTGTGGCTTATGCTGCTGCCATAAACGTGTGTGTGCAGTTGATACTGTCCACGTTGGCTTCTTTAAATGCTCTTAAGTGAGTCTGTTGCTGAATTGTCAGTCTTTTCCTTGAAGAGCAGCGATAGTTCTCTTTGATATTGATGCAGTACAACTAACAACTTGTAGCTAAGGAGAGAGATTTCAGGAGGAGCCAGGAAAGAATAAATCTGGGACTTGCGTGGCTGTTGTGCTATGGAGTGAAAGAAGTGGTGTAAAATTTTCTCTGCTGCTTTATCAATCCTCTAGACCAGTCCTGTGTTACTGCTTGTCTTGTCTCCTGATGAAAGCTGACCTGGATGTTATGGACGGATGTCTCTGCCAGAAGTTGCCCGAACCTCTCTGCTGCCATAACTCCCTGTTGTCTCTCCTGACTAACCTTGACAGGAGACGGAAAGCTGAGAGCCCTTTTCAGGGCTGTGGTGCTGGGTGGCTTCCCTGGATGCTGCTGGGCACACCAGGCTCCTGAAGGTTCCCCATTGTACCTGGACTGCTGTTTCTTGTGGAAATACTGAAATATGCCTCTGTTCAAATTCCACTGGATTCTGCTTTTCCTGATGTCGTGACTTAGTCTGAATAGTTTCTCTTAAACACCTCAATAAACAAGACCTCTGGGTATGGAAGATTTTATTTCTGGGGCGATGCAAACACTGTGAAAGCTTTGTCTCTTAATGTTTGAATGTGTAACTATTTTGAAGCGGATGGTAATATGACCTGAAGGAAAAGCAGACTGTGGTTGCTAGTACACACTGCGGTGTTGTCTCCTGAAGCGTGTAGGATTGCTGCTGTTCTGATCTTATGGAGAATTCCTCTGGGATTCACTTCTGCAGGTGGCATAGGACTAGAAGGGAGACTTCTGAATGTTTTTCCAGTACCTTCCCCTGGGCCCTCAAGGAGCCCCTCCCGATCCTCGCAGGATCCTGACAAAGATGAGATATGATGCTCTATGACCTGAGCGCAGAGCATGTGCGCCCTAAGTAATTTTCCTTGGCAAAGTGTGGGATTGTGTTCATACAGGCTTGTTAAAATTTCCTTTTTGCTAATCAGACTTGCCTCTGTGGGACAGGGGACTCTCGGGCAACTGTACCCTCCCTCACCAAGTTTTCTTCAGTTCTATCATAAATGGGGTTTTTTCTTAGTCTCGTCTGACTCCAAAAGTCTCTAAGTTTTTGGGGAACAAAAGTAAACAAGACTGTGGCTGCCTTTTGGAGTCTTGGGGCTCGTGGGGTGTCTGACTCAGCAGGGCTTTGCCAAGAGTGAAGATTACACCTACTATATTTACTATAATCTAAATTAGTATCTCCCTGACTAATAATAGTATCAATTAAAGTAACTTGGAAGTCTATTGTGATCCCCCACCCCTTACAGCTGCTTATGAACCATGAGGTCTCCCAGTGTTGTGACTTTTTGTAAGGCTCTGGCATCTTGCAGTGGTCTGTCTGCTTTATTAATTAACACTTCAGGGAGTACTGCTCTCAGCTGGTAACTATTACATCCTGCCTCTGAATGGTTTCCCCAAATTGTTGTGTCTTTTGGCTGAAATCCTTCAGTAAAATGACTCAAGAGCTTTGGTTTGAATAGAAAGCCGTCCTGGAAGCTGGACTTGCACAGCTTTTAGCTATTCCTTGGCCTCTGATCAGGCAGGACCCCTATTAACCTGAGCGCAGAGCTGACTGCTGGCCGTTGTTTGCCTTGGCGCAAGAGGGACGGGCGAAACATGCTGACCTGCTGGTTACGCACTGGTTGTTGATCCTTTTCTCCTGTAAAATATTCTTACTTAGTTTACTATTGAGCTTTCTGGAGTATCATAAAACAAAACTGTAACCTAGAGGGGAATTTGGCACATTCCGTTAATTACCCTGACATGCCTTTTAATCTCTTGAGAGCTAGAGGTCCTTCAGGACTTGACTGTAAGGCTACTCTCTGCACGTTATCTGCCTTTGCCTTCTCAAATATCCTGCGTGTGGCTGCCTGCTATGCAGCAAGACCATGCAGCAATATATAAATGGAGCACTGCGTTCTTGTGCGTGTGGGACAGCCATGGGAAAGCTGTAACGACTTCTTTAGAAACCTGACTGTGTAGCTGTCAGCTAAGACAGAGTCCTGCTACCCTTCATCTTAGTTTTTGGAGGGAGATTGTTTCAGTCCGACTGAGTATTTGATTAATATTTGCTGAGGTTTTTAAAATCCAATTTATGCAGTAGCAAGAAACAACAGCCACATAAAATGAAGTAGGTCAAAACAGATGTTTAAAGAAGATTAAAACTGAAAACCAGATTTTTCTGAAGAGCACTAGGCTTGCGGTTCTGCTGAGCTTGAAGTTAGACACGCTCCCCCATGCCCCCCGCTTCGGTGTTTTTACTTATAACTAACATATGTTATTTTTCTCTGTTATGATCTGAGGGGGTTACTAGAATTTTTTTTATACTGTTCATGACAATTGCTCTGCCCATGTGTTTATCCTCTGGGCTAGAAAACCATCTTGTATCCATGAAAAACATTGTAAGAGGTTTCTTTTGAAATCAGTGCTAGTAGGTATGGAAGTCAGACATGTCTGACTAGTACTAATGTGCCTTGACTCAGGAGCCTTTTGTTTTTACAGAACACATGTATCCTGCCCTGTCATTTGCTTTGGGAAATCCCCTTTCTTTGCTCCTGGAGGGGTTCAGCCTTGTGAAAGCAGTTGTACTTCCTTCCTCTCTTCCCCTCCAACTCTCTCTGACATGGGGCAGGATTTTATTTTACTCCCTTCTCTCAGCCTCACCTTCTGACCTGCAAAAAACTGAAAAATACCCATTTCTGTAGCAGTATTTCTCTGGGTGCCTGATGAAAAATTACAAATCTTGTGAAACCAATGTAAAAGTACGGGGCTCCTTGAAACAGAATGTTTACTTTCCAAGAATTTTTTGCCACAGATTCCCCCTCACCCTCCTGATTTAGTTAGACCTGTTGTAAAGTCTCCCCTTGCTTTTCCCATTTCCTCCCCTGATGCCCAACACTAGACTTTTAACCTACGTGCTTTCTATTGTATTTGTCTATTCCTTAGACAAATGCCTTTCATCCCCAGGTCTCAAAGCACTTCAGTAGGGAGCTTACGATCATCAGCCCTGTTTAATACAAGGGGAAATTGAGGCACAGCCCTGGAAGTGACCTGCCTGAAAGGTCACACAGCAGGTCAGTGTCCAAGCTGAGGTTTGAACTGATATCTCTTGGAATTCAGGCACTCAAGCAGCTCAGAATTGTGTTGCGCTGTGTCTTCGTATGCATATGTGATCTCCTGGTAATTTTTTAGGGATAGCTAAGATCTAGCAAAAATACTGGACGGCTTTAGCTTCTAGACATCTGTTTTTGGAGCCAAGTCTTTCCCCTTCTCCCTCCCCTTTGGTGGTTGCCAGGAAATAATGGAGTTTTAAAAGGCTGGGGAGTTTTTTCCCACTACACTCTGGCATTGCTTCATTTGGAAACTATTCAATCGTCAATCCCCACGTGTGCTGCTTGACCACTTCCATGTGCTGGGTGCCTGAAATAAGGCTGGGGAGTATGTGAGCGGGAACCGGGCAGAAAAGGACCAGGATTTAAACTCTGCACAGCATCTGGATGAAATTCCTCTAACAAGTCAAAAAGTTGCTGGTTCATACCTTAAATGACTAGCTGTTTAAGGATGTAGCAGTTTTATGACAAGTCCCTATCCAGATTTGGCAACCAAAAACTGTTTAGCACTAGTCCATTGGATGGACAAGGCTAGCTCAATCTGCTTCTGCAAAGTGTCTGTGTACAGTAAGGCATGTTGATTGTCTAGAGATGAAACTGGACAGAAATAAGAATTCTATCATTGTATCAGGAAAACAGACTTCAATTTAAATACCGCACTTCTGACCATGTTATAATACATTTAATTCCCTTCTAGTTTTTCACTGTTTCAGTGATCATTTTGGCTTCTTTATTGAAGGAGGTGTGTGAGAAAAATGGTTCAGTTCTGTCCTGGTAGGATTTGAACCAAGGTTGGCTGTAGCTTGCTAGAGCCACTGAACTACTATTTACAGAGAAATAAGAAAATCAATTGTTAGTACTTGTGACCTGTAGAATTTTGCCTTGGAAAAAATATTCTCCAGCTAAAACCATTTAGCAAGTTGGCCTAAACTTAGAAATGGTTTTCATGGATATTTCTTCAGCTTGTTCTTCCACCCGGCAAGAAATAATTTAGTTGACTGTGGTATTTACAGGCAGCATTGTACGTAGTCTCTTCCACAGCTTTATCCCCGCTGAAGCAAGAGAGATGAAGTCCCTGTCATTACCAAGCCTTACTGAAACTTTCCTTTCCTTCCAGGACAGACACGCAGTACCTACCTGCACTGATTGGCAGCTGCTAGCAGAGGACTTGGCTCTGAGAACTGTGAGCACTGAAAATGGAAAGATTCCTGGGTTTTACCCATAACCACTGTTTCATCATGCTGTTCTTCATCTCCTTGAGCCCACTGGGCCTTGCCCAGTATGAACATTGGCCCTACCTCCCCGGTTATCCTGAGCCACCCCCACAAGTGTACCAGCCCCCCCAGAGACCAACAAATGTTCCCAAGATCCAGCTCCGACTTGCAGGGCAGAAGAGAAAACACAACGAAGGCAGAGTGGAGGTGTTTTACAGTGGCGAGTGGGGCACGGTGTGCGATGATGACTTCTCCATCCATGCTGCGCACGTGGTCTGCAGGGAGCTGGGCTACGTGGAGGCAGTGTCTTGGCTACCAAGCTCGAAGTATGGAAAAGGAGAAGGTAAGGTAACTCCAGAGCAGTGGTGTTGTGCTAGCTGTCTCTCCAACCCCCAGTAATTCTTGACTTGTCAGTCAAATTTAAGATGTAGTGATATTTCCTACAAATGTAACTGAAATATAACTGAAATGGTTTCCAGGTGAAGCAGTGTCTCTTTAAGTCAGGGTCCCATTAAATTAAACAATTTAAGTAATAGGTGTTTGCTTGTTTTGACTGAAACAAGGAATGATATAAAGAGCTGAAGGACCAGATCATGGTGTGTGAACTCTGGCAGGGGATGCTTAGGAACGGCTGGTGGTGGGTAAGTGTAGGAGGCTCTTCAGCAGCCAATATGGCTCTTCAAAAGGCAAGCTGCACCCGCAAGTGTAATATATAGACGGTCCATTTCCCTATTCATGCTTCCATTGCCTTGCACTGTGTCAAACAGGCCCTTTAAACGCTCCTTCCCATGTTCTTTTTTTCCTCTGAACTGTTTAGGCTCTAAACAGACTGCCTATGCAATGCTATACAAATCTTTTCCCCTGTTAGCATCTTAGAGACACATGCATCATATTCTCCAATGCAGGCTAGCCTGTAAAACCCTAAAGGAGTGTTTTTATATATATTTATATAGGACTATATTTATAATAATCCTTTGGGACACTGTCAGGCTGTTTCTGGTGGGGAAGAGCTGTTTGCCCTCACCCCAAATGGCGCATCCATTCTGGCTGTCTGAAATGGTACGTGATGGTTGGTTGGACAATTGCAGATTGCATTTCATTCGCAAATATGTGCTGAACAAAGACTTGGAAAGGTGAATGTTTGTATGCTATAGCAATGAATTCTTAAAATCACAATGCTTGAGAGAAAATAGCTCTGTAATAGTATATAAATCAACAGATTTAAATTGTCGTCTTTTGATATGCTGTTCGTTAAATGTTGGCCTATAGAGAATTTTTTCTGCAAACATTGAAGACTGGCACACTGTTGATGTAACCCACAGACAGATTATTTCCACTGCAGAAGGGATAAACGTGCTGTATGTCTGTTACTTAGCACCACTCATTAGTGCTCGCACATATAAACTTGCCCGTAAAAGAGCAAACAGGCCTTAACAGTGACTTGACTGAAATGCGAAACGTTGAACGTTGTCCCAAGCTGTGGATTTTGGCTCTTGGGGTAGAGTAGGAGATTTCTGTGCGAGAAAGAAGCCATGACATTTGAAAACAAACCAGAAACTGATTGCCACGTGATTTAATGGGAGTGAGTGTTCTCTGCACGTCAGAATAGTGCTGGGTAAATCCTGATGTAGCGGAATCGTGCCTTCCTCAAACTGTAGAGCCAGGCTTTGCAGGAGCAATTTCTGCCTTCCTGTTTGGAGAACACAGAGAGGCTGGTGGATCCATCGTCTGGTGATTAACCAACTGAACCTGTTGGGGCTGCTGGAACAAAGCTGGGACAGCCAAGGGAAGCAGCTACAGAATCTCCTAGTGGCTCTGAAGGTCAGGCAGTCCCTGCTGTCCAAAGGACATCTTACTCTTCAGACAAACAAAGTGCTGGGGACCCTAAAATACGGGAATCCTTTGCTGGATTTAGGGGTTGCTTGCTGCAATTTAGGGGTCAAATTGCAGGGGGAGCAGCATGTGCCCAGCACATTTCCAAAGTGAAATCAAGCGCTTTGTAAAAGTTAATCTCAGAGATGCTGTTGGTTCTTTGCTCTCCCATGCTTCTGGGAAAACATGACCTGAAGTTCAGAGGTGGCACCTATTGATTTTTGTCTGCTCATCTTAAAAATGAGTTCTGAGGGACCCAGTTTTTTAAAATAGAAGATATATATGCAAATACCTATGCAGGCTCAGGCACACACGCACACTTTTTGCTGGAGAGAAAGTGGTAATTGCAGTCTGGAAACTGGATCTGGCAACTGACTTTCAAAGAGCATCCAAATAACAGGAGGCTCCAATCAATAGCGGTTTGTTAAAGCTTTTGCAAAAATTTGCTTTTAAAAAGTTAGGGCACTTAATGAAAACTTGGATCTGTCTCCTACAAAACGTTTAAAAAGGATTTGATAAATGAGAAATGATGTAAAGAAAAGCCTTAAATACAGAAGAAATAATTTGGTGAGTATGATTAGAGGGCAGGGTCTCATCAGCCAAATAGAGGGGACCGGGTGACACTGTTTGCTCTGAAGTGGCTGTTATCAGAGCAGGTCATTTACCATTGGGAGCAGGATTGCAGCAGAGATCTGCTTCAGGCTGGTGGTGTTTTTTTTATTACCATACCGATAAGGGAAAGGGAAAGCTGTGGGGCAGAGCTGCTTGCAGTTCGTAAACACTTGAAGTGGATCGTTGATGTTCCTTAGCTGTTGATTCAATCTTATTTTAGCAGTAATCTCTTCCCCTGACATAGCAAGAGCACAGTAGCCTTACTTGCTTTCCTATCAGCTACCAGTACAATCTAGATTTACTCTCTTTGTGAGTCTCAGTTCTATTTTCTTTCCCCTTCAGGGAAAATTTGGATGGACAATGTCCACTGTAATGGCAAGGAGACCACCCTGGCAGCATGCACTTCAAATGGCTGGGGAATAACTGACTGCAAACACACCGAGGACGTGGGAGTGGTCTGCAGTGAAAAGAGAATCCCTGGCTTCAAGTTTGACAACTCATTGCTTAACCAGATAGAGGTAAACACACTTAAAACTACAAGATGCTGATCAAGAGCCTTCTGTGGATAGGGGTGTCTGCTGCTACACATTATAGGTTATCCCAGCTCACACTATGGTTAAAGCAAACTCTTGACAGTGCTTCTAGATGCTGGCTAAAGATGCAACTTTCAGATTTTAATTTCAGCTGTTCAGAGCATTGTATGTATAATAAGAATTTGAAAGGGTTTTTTTAATAGCGTAAGAATAAGTAAGGAGAAAATATATTACTCCTGTTCTGCAATCACTTTTAAGAATTGCAAACTGGTTTATTATATTTCTAAGAATGAATAGAGAGACAGAATGTGTGCTGTACTCGTAGACCTTACATCTGGGTGACTTTGTTGGTTCATAGTCTTAAATTGCTGAGTTTTCTTTCCCTTGATCCATCCCTTTGGGTACTGGGAGCAATTTGGAGGTCTCTGGTAAAACCGTGGGGGTCAGCAGTAGGCTTAGATTTGGAGGTCAATAGGGCTTACAACTGTGGCTTGAAATGAGTGGATTTATAAAGAAAATTATAAAGAGATTTTTGCACAGCTTGGCTAAGCAATGACAAAGTAACCATGATAACCGTATGGAAATATTTGCAGGAATGGGTGATTAGTACTGGAAGTGATGAAAGGAATGGACGAGAGGAAAACGTGGGCTGGTCACTGGGGGATGGGTTCTGGATTGTGACTGGGCTAGACTGCTACGCTGAGGTTGAGACTCTTGGGGAAATGATAGAAGCAAAATGCTTGAATCACCTTCCAGTGGTGATTTTTAGATTTCTGCAGAATAAAGAGCTGGAGGAATGCTGGACTGCAAAGAATTTGGGCTGAGCTCTTCAAAGAAAAGAAAAAAAAAAATGGTTGTTTTTTTCTTTCAGGTTGGAAAGTATTTGTGGTGACTCGGCTAACATGTCCCTTATTTTGCATGCTCGGGTGTTTCAGTATGCGAATTCAGTGGTTGCCTTTAGACAAAATTTATTGAAAGAGCCTATCCAGTAACCACAGTCAGATCTTATTTTAAGCATACAGGGAATCCAGGATGTATCACATACCACAGTGTGGTTTCCATGGCTGAATCTTGGCTTTGTTCATGACCTGAAACAATGGATACAACCTTCTTTATCACTTTAAAACAAAATTATTCTAGCATTTACTTCAGTACTTTTCTTCTGCCAGACTTTTTTCCACTGGAGGTTAATGCAATGTAGCGTACTTGACAAGGGAAGATAGTATGCTCAGTCAAACTTTTTGTTGCCCTGCTGAGGCTTTAGGAAGAACACGGTATGGGTGAGCAGGCAGCATTCAGCCCTTTCATGGAAGGCTCCTGTGCAAGGATGCAGGTATAGGATATGAGAGCTGAAATTCTCTTTCTTGCCTTGACCTTGCTTCGCTTGGCTAAGGAGGGAAAGGAGGCTTCCCGGAGGGATCCCAAGCTGCCTCTGTCAATGGTGCTGTTGTTGCTTGGGGAATGAGGCGAGATCATGGAATATCAGTAATGGCTTTGGCAGGCGCATGCTTCCCCAAAGCCACAGTGAATCCTCAAAACAGAGGCCTGGAAGAAAAGATGCTTTAGTCTAGACGGAGGTCACTTCACTCTGAGATGCTTCAGATATTAATCATAAAAGCTTTGAAGGGCTTTTGCTTTTCCATTAGCTAAGCACTGGAGGTTGACTAATGAGTTGAACACATTGGGTAATTGAGGGCTAGCTTGTGCTGATGCTGTGTGGGTGCTTAATCTTCACGTATGATAAGTAAAATGAATCATGAAATTGAAGCACTGCACGTAGCAGAAGCCTGACTCACCAACAGGATTACTCAGGAGAAATAGGTGTAAGAGAAGTCATATTCCCCATGTCCTGGCAGCTCTTGGGAGCTATGTCTGGATGAAGTCATCCACTGATGTGACACGTAACAGCATTCACAGCAATTGCTAAGGGGCACTGGTAGCTAAAGATGCTGAACTGGTGAGGAGAAAAATAGAATAGCTTTGTTTTTGAAGTACCTGCACTAAGCTGAGAGCTGTCAGCCTGGCTGTCCCTGTGACTTTGTCCTGGTGGTAGAAAATAGTGTTGCATTTTCTGGACAGTGGCTGCTGTCACCCCCAGCTCTACGTTTCCATGTCTGTGTATGCATGCTTCTCTCTTCCCTATTGCTGCCTGAATTTTATAAACAGCTTGGTACCATATTGCTGCTTCTACTCCACAAAACCAGTCTGTGTTTTCTTATATCCCTATAAGATCACTGGCAGCTGAAGGGTTCTTTTTCTGCGGGCTTCATTGCAGCAGGATTAAGGCTAAAAGTGATGTGCTATAAATTTTTAAAATGCCATCGTGGAAGTACTTTTCAATCACAGCTAGCTGTCAAATGTTTAAACTCTTTCC
>NW_010547337.1:35867-49242 GCF_000687285.1 Phaethon lepturus
TAATCTTTGCTTTATCTCATTAGCAGCTGGCGTGACATAGTTGGAGCCAAAGATGATGAGCAGGGTTACTCATAGGGTCATAAACTCCAAAACAGGGGGGTCAAAAGGCTTGTGTGAATGCAAGTTGAAAGTCTTTGCCCTCTCTAACATGTCTGGGAATTCTGCATATCATACCTCACATTCACCAGAGGAAATGTCATCGTTTTGTAAGCTGCTGGGTTCTTTTGTCTTTACCCCACAGTTTGCCCAAGGGATGTTTTCACTTTGGAATGAGATCAGGGGTTAAGGGGCCTGGAATTTTTTACTGAGAAGCAATGCTGTGGTCAGGTCTCTCCACCAGTCCCATTGGCTTCAGCTATTGCACTGATGGAGCTAAACCAGTACAAATTTCTTGCTGAGATTTCCAATGGAAGATACTTCAGTTTGCCCTTAAGCTACTTTTAAAGCCAGGCTTTACTCAAAATAGGCCTGGTTTAAGATATGATGCACAGAGCTTATATATTCAATTGCACCTTCCAGTGTTGCTTTCCCACAGTACTTAGTAACAGCTGTAATGATTCCCAAATGGATCTGACTGTTTGCAAAACTGATGTTTTTACAGCCAGCAGATTAACAGGAGCAAGCTCTGACTTCAGTGTACATTCATGAGTCAGGGCGTAAGCTGCGGTGGGGTAGGAGCAGCAGTTTTGTTCTGCTTTCCTCTTGCAAGCGATTAGGGGAAATATGTGCTTTGTGCAGCCTGGTTAACCCATCACCAAACGTGTGCCATCGTACTCAAATTTCCCTTGCCTGTAATAGGGAGCTCTGTGCGTGCCCACTGCCAGGAACAGATGGACCATCTTAAATTCATCTTTTACAAAGTGTCTTAAAGACCTTTTAGTGCGAAGTTTCTGAGGCTGCCAAGTGTTGCTAAGATTTAACGTGGAAAGCCATCAGGTATAAGACAACATCTGACTTCATTTTGATGGGGCTCCAGCTCAGAGGGGCTGTGCAAACTGACATTTGCTCAAATCTGGCCTTGCTTCCTAGAATCTGACGGGCAGAGAGTTCACACTTCAAAGCAACGTGATAGCCCTTGAGCAGAGTTTATTTTTATTGGACAACGTACATACCTCCATTTCCCAGTTTGGCGATGCTGCAGATAAGTAGTATAGGATGCAATTTTCCATCACCATAAACCACTTGGCTTATATGTCCATATGCTCAGACAGATCTTTTCCCGTCACAGCTCATATTTTGAGGCTTATGTCATATCTCTTCCTGTCCCTGATCCTTTCCATTCCCTGCCCTGTTGGGAAGGGGCAGTGCCTGACCCTTGCTTCTGTAAGACTAGTTGCCGGTCACAGGCCAAAGTGAAACGGTTTGGTTTAGGGTGAGTGATGGAAGATCTGTGATAAGAAGATGAGAGACAGGCAGGAAGAGGTTAACCCTTCTAACAGGACCGAGGTTGGGGCAGGTCTGAAATCCATCAGTCTCTTGCTAAAGGGCAGAGAAACTCCCATCGTTTTTGCTTGCTATTTTCCACAGCCACTGCAGCTTTTAGCCTTGGGACTTGTTCAAAGGATTATTTCTTGGAGGGTGATGAACGTGCATAGCAGGACAGCCCTTTCATGGGCTCCTGGCTGGTCAGAATTATCCTGATGCCCCTTTAGCTCAGTAGCTGTGTAAACACTGAAGATTGTTCACCTTTTCAAAGCTAAAGAGCAGTGTTTGGCGCTGACGTGAGCGTAATGACGTTGAATGTATTTTACACTGGGGCTGTTCCCCCTCTTTAAAGTGTGTAGACACAATACGCAGACAGTGTCTCATTAATGGAGAGAGCAGGGCTGGTGGTTTGACTTTGTTATTACCTGTTTGCCTTTGGGAGCATTAGGAGGGGAAAGGTAGGTACCACTGATACTGCATCCTCTTCTCTTGCAGACTCCGGCTCTGTGAGGGTAACCCTCACACCCTGAAAGGGTTAAAAAAACAAACAAACAACAGTAGCTCTGCTTGGAAGTGCTGCAAGTGTGTGTCTTAACCTAGTAATTGTATGTGAATGTAGAGGCTGCCCACAGCAGTGTGGATGGTTGGGAACGAGAGGTGGATGCTGAACCTGCTTGCTGTGACCCTTCACGGAGGCATCTGCGCTTGCAGTGCGACGGGGCCAACGTTGATGTTAAAATAACACTATTGCTTAATTCGGGGTTTGATTTAGCTTGCGTTCCTTCTTTTTTAACCACAGCCTGTCTGTGTACTCTAATTCACATTAGTGGCTTGATGTACAACTTGGGTCTAACCATGATGGCTGAGCATGTTAACAGCTTTATTCATAATGGTAACTCTTGTAGGCATTACAATGTGGCAGGCACATTGTGAGGGGTGTCTTGGGAGCTCAAAGGAAAAGAAAAGTTTAAACATGTTGCTTTTAAGTGCTCAAAGCATATCTGAGAACACAGAAACTGCTTGCTGACTCTCTGACGGAGCTTGGGAGGGACAGGCAGTTGAGTGCTACAAATATATATGCTGAACTGCAATAATTTAAGTTTTATAAAATATAAGAAGTGGAATCTGCTGCTATAGCCAAAGATCTCTGAGCACGTGGGGCTGTGTGTTGTCCCTTCGCCCCAAGTAGGCACGGAGTCTGTTCTGCAGGTGGGGCAAGGGGAGCCAGCGAGGGGAAGGCCTAGGTTTTAGGACCTAAGCAAAGAAAAAGAGCTGGGAGCAGAATCTCTGCATCTTGACTGTCCTGAACTGCACTCCTTCTACTGATATGTCGTGGCAAAAGGTACAAAGAGCCGGACAAAATCCACGCAGAAGTGCGGTACGGCCGTTGGTCGTTTCTTGTCTTGCAGTTCACAAGTGTCTGAAAGTGGTCGGGTGGGTAGTGTGGACCTGCCTTAAGGTTCCTTTATATGGTGCCAAAGCTTGTGGCTTAAATGTGTGCACAGTCTCAAATGTTTTCCTAAGTCTTTGCAGGATGCCAGAAGCTCTGAAATCACAATGATTTAATGTGTGTTCGCAAAACCATAAGCAGGGAATGCTGTCCCTGCTTTTTTAAACAGTACATGTAGCTGCTTTGTGTTGTCCAAAATGCAGCACGGGCCCACCTGCGACTGCCTTACTAGGTTGACCAGCAATTTTAAGACCACTTAACCACTAGTTAAGTAACTAGCTCCTACCCTTAATATATTTCTTCAATAAATGCATGATAGGGGTTTTTTTTTTGTTGTGTTTTGTTTTGTTTTTTTTTAACCTAACCCCCAAAACATCCTTAACAAAATATTTGGTGTCCGCCCTCTTTGTGCACACACAGAGGCTTCAAATAGAACATATTCTAAATATATCAAATTGCTGCAGCCATTACAAGTTCACAAACAGATCTGGTACCTGAGACTAGACCATAGCTTTGGCCAGACGGTGGGAAGACAAGGTCTAGCTAAACATACCAGGCTGTGCTGCTATTTCTGTCCTCCTTTTCCCTTCTGGGTGGATGTGAAACATTAAAAAAAAAAAAAAAAAAAAAGTCTCACTTCAAAACTCAGGGGCGCAAAGGTTCTGGTTATGCCAGGTTAAAAGTGGGTTGAAATATATTGTCGAAGTTTCTTAACTGGTGGGAAAGGGTGCTGCTAAGTCCTGCTCAGGAGCTTTCAGTTAAATTGGGCTCAGTGGATGAGGCTATATAAAATGCTCTTGTATGCTGAGCTGCTTCTAACTGGAAGGTGAAAGGAAGGGAGGACGACAGGGTCATTGTTTGTGGCTTGGTACACAGATGATTATTCCTCTTATTTAGCTTTTTGCTATGAAAATCAGTGGAGAGACTGTGCCGTGGGGAGTTGCAATGCAGGTCACCACCATGTGAGACTTCAGCTCTGTGTCTCAACTGTCCAGTTCTCAAGAATGTTTGGCAATAAAAGGTTTTTTGCCTGTTTGTTATGACAACAGTGTTTTAATTTCTTTCCCCTTGGTGTAAATGTTTACTTCTCTAAACATAAGCCCATATGTAACATAAATGCGGATGCTTTGTGTGTCTAGAAGGTGTCTCAGCATCTCTTCTTGGAGCTAACTCCAGACAAATACTAATTAAGCTGCTGTTGGGGTAAGCCACTGTGTGTCTTTAGAGCTATAATTTTAAAGTGTGTGTGTGTGTGATAGTTTCTAACTGCTTGCCTCAGTGGTTTCTTTGTGATGGCTTGTGGCACGTCAGGGTGCTGGGTTTGCTGGGCAGAGAGCTGGCGCTTGTCGTCTAGCGGGAGGCGTGAGCGGTGGAGCTGGTAGGGCTGAGAAAGCACCAGGGCTGGCACTGGTGTGCTGCAGTTCCTTGGCGAACAGAGTTAACCTGTTTGTCTGCTTTCACTGGCTGTATCCAGGGCCGAGTAGCTGACAGCCATCGTGCTGGATGTGATACCATTTCTCTCTCACACAAGACAAGAAACTATTTAACTAAGCCTGAGAACACAGCATGATCTTGTCCTGTTTTGCAGTGTGCAGGTCAGGTAATAAATTTGGCTAGCTTGCAGCATCTGATCCAGATTGTCTTTAAAATAGCTCGGCAGAAAGGAAATGGAGAATGTAAAAGCTTTGCTCATCGTGAAACCCTCAGGCCATGATGTGCACAGAACAGAGCAGCATCCTGTCCTACGCCGAGCCTCCCACCCGTGCCAAAGTATCTTCAGGGTTCAGTGCTCCTGCCTTCTTCCCTCGCTCGCTTCTGCCACCAGCATTTCTTTTCTCTAGTGCTTTTCTTTAGCTTGCTTTGTACGGGTAATCATGAGGCCGCTGCTGAAGCGTTTCATGGCTTAGCAAAGGCCTCGGCTTTTTATCATTTATACTCTGCCCTGTATTTGCTCCTGCACCCTAATCCTGAATTGCACTCTCGTCCCTTACCCTTTTGTACTTCACAAACCCAGAACAAAAAGTGCTTGCACTCCACTACAGCAAAATATTCCCGGGGACTGCTGTCCCCCATAGGCAACCCGGCTTTGTCTTGCAGCATCTATTTCACCATGTTTACTTAACAGCTGGGACCTTGTTAGTGACTCAGAGGCACAGCTCCAGATGTTTAAATCAAAACAGATTCCACCCATTCCGATGTATGTGAAGAGACAGCTTTCTAAAGAGTCATCTTCAGGGGAAAAGGCTTGGTAGCTGAAACTTCAGTGGAAGGAAGCGAAGGGTTTAAATGCAGGAGAGAAGATGCCTCTGGGATGAACAAAGTCTATGTGGAAAGATTTTGTGTTACGTTCTTAATTGAGATAAAATCAATTCATTTGTTGTCCAAGTTGCAGCCTTAATGTCTTGGTGTCTGGGAAGCCATGAAATCCTGGTGTGCCATTGTAAATTAAAAATGGTGTGAATAGGTTTCTGCATCTAATGGGCAGTGGGATAGGTCAGGGATAGGGCAAGAAAGAGTGGTTTGAGTGGATTACAGGGAAGCTTAAAGCAGAAGAGCAATGAATGTGGACTAGCCAGAGACAGACAGCACACAGCCTCCTTGTGTTTGTTAAATTGAGGATTTGTGGTAACAAGTGCACCTTTGCCTAAGCTGTGGGTTTGTACAATCACTGGCAACCTCCACTCTCCTGCTCTGCAATTCTTAGCATCGGTCATGGTAATGTGGTGTGGTGGGGTTTTTTTTTGTTTCTTTTTTTTTTTTTTAAGTTAAAATACACGGAAGGAAAATTTCGTTCTGGTTTCCTTTCTGCCTGCATCTGAGTAGTTTCTCTGGCCATAGGGGAGACACACACAGCCATAGCTGTTCAGACCTGCCTGCCCCTTGCAGTTCTCTAGCTGGTTTCTCAGTGTCAGCACTGCACGCATGGATGTGTGTTTAAAGCGAGTGTTGAGATGCTTTTCTGAAAAGCCCCTCTGAAACCCCAGTTGCTCTGGCTTGCTTTCAGCCAGGAGCCAGTGATTCAGAACCAGGGTAGTGTCTGCAGTCTGCAAGTAGACCTTGTTCCTAGAAACAAGGGTTTCTAGGAACAGGGTCTCCTCCCTGTATCAATTACTCTGCATCCTCAGGGCTGTTGCAAGAAGAAAAGGTATCGCTGAGCTTGGGCAGTGGAGGAGGATGCAGGCATGCTGTCCTGGGCATAATTTTTTTGCCAACACAAAAGAGATGGCAAAAGGTGAAAGAGAACGTTATGAAAGTTGTGTCAGTTTTTGCAATTGGATCCGAAGCCATGGGGAAGCATTTGGTTCAGAGAGTGGAAACAAAAGCAGCTGAGGCTCATGTGAAAACTTTCCGAGCCAGGAATCCTTTTGTGAAAGCTCAAAAACAAACCCCTTTCTTTTTGCTGTCTCTGGGCAGGCCCCAGCTTTCTGAAGCTGAGATTCATTGGTTTCGTAACCGGGCGCAGCTTGTTGGCTTGCGGTGGGCTTTTGTGTCTGGGACTGAAGAGGAGCAGCAGTGCGGGTCTCGGACGTGGCTCTTGGCGAGGAAGGGAGCGGTGTGGAGGGGAATATGGCTCAACCCATAATAGCTGGACACTTCCCCAACCCCCCCTCGTTTTTATACTAATTTGTATTGTAGTAATGTTGGAAGTCCCAACTGAAATCACATCTTTGCTTTGGGCAAATACAGATATGAAGCCCTTGCTGCAGCGGCTTTGTGATTCAGAGCAGGTGAGATGAGCGTAGCGTTGCCTTCCCTTTCCGGAAGGGGTGAGGAAGTGTGAGCAAGAGGCCAGAGATAACAGCGAGGAGATGAGGTGGGTTTCTGTGGCTGAAATCACACAGATCTGTGGCAGAACTGAGCAGAATCTCTTCAGCCGCAGACCATGCACTTATTTTAGCTTCAGTTTGATTTTTATATCACTGTACATAGTCAAGTGGCTCCAGTGAAAAGCAGGTTGATGCAGAAGCCAGAGCATTGAATCTAGGAATGTAGATGTACTACACTTCTTCCCCCCTGCCCTCCATACCCACCTTTATCTTGCTTTCTGTTTCTTCACTCTTTTCAAGGCTAAGGAGGCTTAACTTGAGCAGGAGAAAAATGCCTTAGGATTTCTTATTGCTTGTGTGCTTACTCCCTTAATGGAGTTTGTCTGTGCCGGAATGGATGTCTTTGATGAAAGCGAAGCTGTGGCTTGACAAATGAGGTCAGTAGCGATGGAGCAGACCTGCAAACTCCATGCATGGGGTCAAGAAATGCAAGACACGCTAGCATTCTGGCCAGCAGAAAGCAAAGGCAAGAGCTGCTCCAACCTCAAGTATGTGGGTGGGATTGTTTCATAAGCAAAGGAGAGGGTGGAGATCCAGGTCTGAATTATGCTAGTAGCTGAATTCTGAGACTTGGAGTTTAGGGGGAGAAAAGAAAAAAGGAAAAAAGCTGGCACGGGCATCTCCACAGCTGTTGGCCGAAGGTGGAAATTGTGCAAGGCTAGCTGAGAAAGGGAGGACTGTCATGCATGAGCCATGAGAGTTAACTCTTTCTGGGCTTGGTCTCTTCTCTTGCTTTGTGGGCAGAAATCCTCAGCAGCATTTTTCCCTTATATTGAGGAAGCTGAACGGTGGGTTTGTACATTGTTTTCTCCCTTCCAGCTTTGCATTCCTCAGCCTTAGACTGAGCAACCCATGTCCCATTGGCTTTGGGGCTTGGGCCTCTGTTTTAATTCCTATAATGTGGGGTGCAGCCAACCCAGTTTTATCTCCTAGAGGTAGCATTGCTCTTTGGTGAACAGCTGCTTGGCTCCTGAAATATTGTTGAAGGCTCTACTTTATGGTTGATACCTGAGGTGGGAGCTTGGCAGATGTGCGTTCAGCTTCTGAGTTGGTTGCGGATACCTGCTTTGTGATCCTTCAGGGGATTTACCAGGTCTACCTTGTAGCTTCAGTGTATGGCTATCCTGTGAGAATAAGTAAAGCTTTCAGAGATGAGGTTTCCTTGTGGATATGACAGCTTGTTGTGTTTGTTTCCATGTGTACATCAAGTATGGAGAGGGTGATTTAAAAAAGTCTGCTCTAGCTATCAAGTATTGTTTGCCTCTGATATTTTTTTTTTTTTTATGTGGAGTCTGTTTTCACCATTAGCCCAGCTGCTCTACGTGTTGGTGTTGGAAGATAAAATGTAAGTCTGCCTGTATTTGCATTATTGAGTACTCCCTGTGTAACAAAAACTCGGTAATGAAAGGAAACCATTCAAATCTGTAAAGAGTTATCAGGAGAAAGCTCTTAGCAGTCCTTTCTCCTTGAGAAACCTATGGTATACTTATTTTGATCCTCTGTGCTTTAATCTTCTAATATAAAGCCAAGGTCTACAGCATGTTGAATTATTCTCAGACATTTTGCTGGTTTGTTCAGACTCGGTGCAAACCTTTGAGTTGCTGTATCAATAATTTTCTGCTCTAAACCTACTCTCTGTGAGCGGAAAGGGACGTGGATTGGTTTTGCTCTCGGACAGATCATGAAAACGTCATTGCCTGCTGGTCTGCTATAGCTATCTGAAATACCCTCGAGGGAATGAAATGATGGCTTATTTCTTGCTAGTTTGCTCACTTTTTTTTTTCTTCCTTGGCAAATACAGGCAAAAACCATGACAAAAGAGTT
Source organism: Phaethon lepturus (assembly GCF_000687285.1). Taxonomy (NCBI): domain Eukaryota; kingdom Metazoa; phylum Chordata; class Aves; order Phaethontiformes; family Phaethontidae; genus Phaethon; species Phaethon lepturus. Next base: position 44,394 of record NW_010547337.1, read on the forward strand.
GGATTCACTAAAACAGAGTCCCAAGTCAGAGCAGGATTTCATTTTTTTGTGTATGTCAGCATCTCTGGGGGAAGAGAGACGTGTCGTGGGACCTTTGTACTGGAGCCTGCAGTGCCTGAGGTATCATGCTGGCACTGACAGTATTTTTTCAAGTCCAAGAGCAAGCCATTCAAGTTTGCACCTTATTTTTCACTTCTGTGAAATGACCAGCAAGGACAACCCAGTCCAATCAGTTAGTGGAAAAGACATGCCTAAACACACAGCCTGGAAGTAGGAAATGCAGGCAGCTCGAGTCCTAGACTGGGTCATGGGTACTGCACTAGGTCAGGGCACCCCAGGATCCCTTACGGGGACCTCAGCATCCCCACCCCTGCAGTGGTCAAAGCTCTGTTAGAAAGAGATGTAGCAACTTGGTTTTATTTGCTAAGCTGCTGAACTAATTGCAAAAACAACAGGCAAATCATAAGGTACCTAACAGCATTCCCAAGCTTTCCTTTATTCAAGCGTCTTTATTTTTTTGCAACTCTCTCTCCCCTGGTCTGACTCAGTTGGATGGTTTCTTTCTTTGCCTGTTGCTCTGATATCATAAATCCCAGTAAGGGATTCTCAAATCCATCCAGGGTTTTTAAACATCAAAATGCACCTTATGGCATGGAAAGGCTGTGAGATACAGATGCTAGGAAGCTGCAGGAGTACAGCAGGGAAGAGTTGTTGCATGTTGCCCTGCTCAGCTGCTCTTTCCTCAGCGTCTGCTATTGGCAGCTATTGGAGACAGGCTGGATGTCTTTGTTTTTGTGCAACACAGCTCCTGCTAGGCTGGTGGAGTGGGAAGGAAAAAACCAAAACCAAATGTGCTTGATCAGAATGTGACTGCTTTAGTGCTAGAGGTTTAGCTGGTGTTCCCTGCTGCAGGAGGGATCTTCATCTGGAGGTTAGGGCTGGGACCTCAGGACACTTGGATGCAGTTTTCCTGCCCTTGTGGCCTCTGGAGAAGCAGTTTTTGCTCTCTCTGCACCTTATTTCTCAATCTGCAAAAGGAGGCTGAGAATCATTGCCTTCTCCCATCCTTTGAGCGCCGTTTACCTTGGAGGCTCTTCAGATTCGTCACCACCTTCCACCTCTGTGAAGACCTCTGGTGCAGTAGTGAGAATAGTGATGTATTAACGATGACTAATAGGTGCAACGTGGGAATAATGATTCTGCTGCTTTTTGCGGTGAAAGCATCAGGCAGATGTTTAACATCTGGAATGGCATTCTGCACGATTCAAATGGGGCTAGCAACTGCTGTCGTGCAGCTTCCTTGCAAAACACAGGCATCTTGAACATGGTTCGTGAATGTGAAATCGCATCCTGTTCTGAATGCTCCTCCTCCCCGTCGTGCCGAGGACCGGCTGCGGCCTCCGGCCTGTCTAAATTCAAGCAAAATGGAAGTGGCTGTCAAGTGAGAACCGCGGGTGGATTTTAGCACGTTGCTGATGTCAGGTCTAGTCAGGGAAAATGTTCCATTTCAGTTACTTCAATATGCAGTAGGGCTGAGACTGACGTAACTACGTGTAGCAAACATACTTGGGGCTTTATGTAGGGTGGATGTATCCTGCAGTCACAGATGGAAAAACTCACTTAGGCTGTCTCACCCACTTTCTCAGCTGTCAATGCAAATTTCCTCCGTAGTTACTATCTTTTCATGTGCTTTTCCAGTGCAATTTTAAGCTTTGGCTCTCTGTCCTTTGGGTTAATCCTTTTAATAGGCTTTTATTAAAAACACTTTTAGATCTTCAGCAATCAAAGCTATTTCCAAATGGATTTAAGGCTTTGATTACCTCATGTTTCCTAGTGAAAAAACTAAGGCAAGGTAGAAGGAGCAGAGAAACAAGGTGCGCTCTCAAGCAGCACTGGCCTGTAGCTCCAGGTAAATATGCCTTCTCCATCAAGTGAAGAGCTGGAAACATTTCGTAAACTGCACCGGGGGAAAAGTGAGCTGCGGGCTTTGGAAACCAGCCTGGGGAGGCCTTCGGTGCACAGAGGCTCTGATACTTTCCTGACAGCACGTAGTCAAAAGCTATGCAATATTTTAAGAGAATCTGCCAAATTCAGGAGGAACTCTTTGTATTGCAAATGAACTTCCCAGACTACACAGGAGGCCAGACTACACATACAAGTTTGGTCTTGCATCAGACCCTCTGAGCACCTTAAAATGTCTCAGATGTAACAAACTTGGATATTATAGTGGGTTTTTTCTTCTTGAGGTCTTATAAGAGCTTTTAAAACCTAAATCCAAACTAGGAAGCCTGTGTGAGTAGCACTATCCTGCTGGGTAAATCACAAGGTCCTATTTTCCAGGGTCACTGGGGGTGTCTTATGGATGCTCCAGCTGAGTTGCTGGAGGACTGAATTTCCTGTAGTTGAAGGTGAAAGGAAGAATCAGTGATCTGATTTGCTGTAAAACTGGGTGGTAAATGTAGCCAACAAAAAAAAAGGGGGGGCAGGAATAAAAGGGGGCAAGAAGCCTTAAGTGACTTGCCCAAGGTGATGTGGCAGAGCAGTAGCAGAGCTATGGTTGAGGAGGAGATACCTGCCCTTTTCCCTGCCCCAGCAGGCTCTTTCTCTGCAGTTGGTTTCTGTTCACCCGGGGTCTGTTAGTCACATTGGTGTCGGTGGAGCATCTGGAGAATGGATGCGCCACGTGTAGTTTGCAGGACTCTGCACGTCCTCCTGTGATCGCCCTGACTTCAATACCTGTGTGTGCCGCTGATCAGGAAGCAGAGGCCCGTGTCTCTTTAAAGCTCTGGGCATTCTTCTTTTCCGAGTGATTGAATTTGAGCTAGGGGAGGGTAGGATTCCTCAGTTCTGATGTAACTGTTAGCAGAACCACGTGACTTTATACATTTTTGACAAGAAAAACTCTCCTGGAAGCAAGTTATAAAATTTTCAGTAGCTCTTTTGTAATTGCTTGCCACAGCGGATATTTTCCAGTCAGCCTTTGCTTTTGGGCTTGGGTCCCTGCAAGGTTTGTTTGCGCAGTGTCCTCACGTAGGCTCCAAATGTGAAATCCATTCAATCTTCATGACTCATTTGCCGTCCCAACTAACGCTTCGGCTAGAGGAGGAACCCGGCTTGGGGAAGCGGTGAAATGCCGGTGTCAGCACATCGGGATCCCAGCTTCCACAGTGCCTGCCCAGGCCAGGTGGGGAAGGGATGCCCAGTGGCTTGATGAGAGCCCCGATGTCCTGCCCTGCCAGGGCTCCTGCTTCCCTGCACCCTGCCAGCATGAAGGTGGCCCTAGCAGAGCTGAGCTTGGTTCACTTCTGTAGTAGCTGAGGCTAAATTAAGGTCACTGTTCTTCTGAAACAAGCACTTTGATGCATTTAAGTAACAAAGGAGATTTGTTACATAACAGTTTGTAAAATAATTCTTTTTTTTTTTAATGAGAAAAAGCATCCTCTTTTGTAGGATGGATTTGCACAAGGTGGAAAGGTTTGTGTGCCTTCCTGTTGTGTCTTTTCCTAAACAGCTTTTCCCTCCTGCCTGCCTTGATCAGCCATAACCATGAGCAGAACTGGTTTCTGTTCCCCACCTTAAAGCTCCACAGAACCAGTTTCCTTGCAAGCCAGCATCATTCATGTTTCTTTTATGTTTACAGAACATGAACATCCAGGTAGAGGACATAAGGATCCGTGCCATCCTTGCTACCTACCGCAAGCGAGTGCCTGTCACAGAGGGTTATGTGGAGGTGAAAGACGAGGGGACCTGGAAGCAGATCTGCGACAAGCACTGGACCATGAAAAATTCCCGAGTTGTCTGTGGCATGTTTGGATTTCCGAGCGAGAGGAAATACAACACCAATGTCTACAAGTAAGAGCGGAGCTTTGTATGAGACACAAGCATGTTTCTTTGAACACTTGGGGCCTTGTTCAAAAATGCAAATTGTCAAATGACACTGGAGACCTCGAGGTAGAAAAACCTCCAGCTGCTTCATTCCTTCAGATCAGATTTTCCTTCTGTGTAAATATTTGAAATGTCAAGCATTTCCTTGTGTGGACAAGGGCAATCGTTTGATGCTCACCGTTCTGGCTGAAGACCTAGTGCAGTATCAGTTTTAGTATTTGATAGGTCCTATAGTAGGAGATGTGGACAGTCAGCCCAAGAAACCTTTTTTTGTTTCTGCCTTATAGGATAGTTATTTCCTTCACCAATGATAGGTTTAGGTTCTGTGTTGTGTGCCGGGAGATGGATGGATGGATGTGAACAAACTGATCACGCTCTCCCAGTAAACCCACCAGCTGCAAGAAAAATCTAAGTGGTTACCCCATCCCTTTGCAGAAAGCCAACTGTAGGATCAGATCTGCTGTGTGCTGAAAGCTCCACCCGAGTAATCTTGGAATAAAACAGGCCTTTGTTGTGCTTCGTTGCCCAGGTTCCTCCTTCCCGCTACTGCATGCAATTCCTGGTCTCACACCTCTCATGACATGTTTACCTGCATTTACCGGCTGCTCTGGCTGTCACGGAGGCTCACTGTCCACGGTTCGTGGGTGTCTAGCTGCCAAATCGCCCACAAAGGAGCAGTCTGCCCAGGGGGATATTTCCCAGTAAATCTCCCACTGCTGTTAACCTCAGTTCAGTTCCTTTGGCACGGGTGATTCCTCAGGGTCCCAGGCTGGAAGAGCTGCCAGCCACCTCCAACTGTATGAGTTGCTCTGTCCATTAAAGCCTGCTCTGAGCTGAGTGCTGAGCTAAAAATGTCAGTAGTGCATCCGTGCTACTGCTCCCAACGTTGCTTCTGCCTGTGCATCTGAGATGGTAGGAAGATGCAGTTTGGGGCAGTTGTGATTTTGGTGATGTTCCACACCCC
>NW_010547337.1:49273-76070 GCF_000687285.1 Phaethon lepturus
ACCCCCCCCCCCCCCACTGTAGATTGCTTTAAAATGAGGGGAAAAAAAATAGTGATCCATAGGGAGAATGTTGTGTATTTCAGAGCTGCAGGCTGATCAGTTCAGGCTGTGTTTCCTGCTTTTTGGAAGTCAGGAGCTCTGGTCTTTTTTGTCGTCGTCACTTCAAGCTTGCATTTTGTCACCAGCCTTCACAACAGACTTGCGTCTTCCTACACTGATCCCTAGAAATAACACCCTAAAGCAGATGCAAAATAGTTTAAGTGAAATTCTGTCTTGCTTCTTTCCTACGCTGTGACCTGTGGAGTGGGAAAGTGTCAACTGGTTAGGGGGAGAACTGAATTCTCCAGGCAGGAGTTGTGGTTTTCCTGCCTGCTCCTTTTGGCCTGTGCAATTGCTATTTCTGAAAGCTCCCTCTGGGACTGGCTGGCCACGTTTTGTTTCTTTCATTAGCAAGATCATGATCAATTGAGGTCCTTGGGTTGGAATAGTGTAAAGCCACATAGCAGCACGAAGAATATAAAATAAATAACTCAACTGGAATTCTGTTTTCAGGCTTCCCAGGGACATGAGCAGCGAATTAATAATTGCTACCAGGTGGTCTCATGTCTTGCCCTGGACACCAGTTTAGAGGAGTGTTTGCTTCCATCAGTGCAGCATGTCTCATCCAAACTCGGCTCTGAGATCCCCATCCCCTGCATCAGAGCAGGAGGGCAGAATAAATTACCTGTAGTAAGAGAAAGTAGATTTTTTCCTGATTCTCAGTTTTGGTGTTTCCAAGAAAAGCATTAACTTTAGCAGCTGGAGCCATCTGCCTTAAGTAAAAGGGTGCTTGGTAATTGTCTTGTCTCTTGCAGTAGTACACGTGGAGATGGAAAAACTGAGGCACAGTTGTTCAGCATAATATTCAGCAACGTTGAAAATCCTATTCACTGCTTACAATACCAGGCTTGGAGATCTCTGCTACCAAGCTTAGTAGCCTCAGTGCCCTAATACCTTTCTCACCTTTGCTTATTTTTGGCAAGCAGTAACAGCTTGCTGGGCTTCTGCACCCCAGAAAGATATTTTGGAAAACATACTGAATATTATCCCAGGTTGGAAGAAGATGGGATGTCGTTTTATTGGAGGGAAGAGACTTGTAAAATTTTGTCAGCTAGACAGTTTTGTCTGGTTAGCATAGTTTAAAAGGCTGTTTCCTTTCTTGGGGTGTTTGCCTTTGTGCTTTGTGTTGCTGGCAGATGCATCACGTACAACCAGCATTGCTGGTAACCTTGCTGGTGAGGGAAACCTCCCAGTTCTGGTCTGAGAACTTCACAAGTGATCTTTTGCTTCGTGATTGAGGTACTGGAATGACAAGCACTGTAATCTGCTTGCCTGGGCCCTGAGAGCACTGCTGTCTGCTTTGTCCCACGTGCTTTCTGGTCGTGTCCTCTCCTGGGGAGGGAAGAGTTCATCTCTGGCTGGTCCCGTGAACTAAGCCCTCTCTCCATGTGAGTGTGAAGCCTCAGAAACGTTCTTGTAATTTCTTGGACTTTGCTCTCCCGAACTTGTAAATACCATTCTCCCAGAGCGGATCCTTTCCCGCTCCTGCTCTGCAGCTGGGAGACGAGCTGGAATTGGGTTTCTGCTGGCTAGGGCTGCGAGTACCCCCTTCCCACATCCCCGCCAGTCCCACTCCCCACAAACTACAGCTCTGCATGCTGAGTTAGCTGATACTCTGCTCTGCTTCTGCACAATGGTGGGAGGTGAAATGATTTGCAGATGGATTTTGCTTGAAAGAAAACAACTTAGTTCATTGTTGTCCCGGTGCCAGGGTTTTATTCCTGAATGTAACTTAGATTCTGCAGTTGACAGCACAATTTATGTTAGGAAATGAAACAAATCTCAGTGTTGTTTCCATGTTCTTGTTCATTCTTCAAAGTGATTTTATATAGGCACCACTTGTTAACTCCTCCTCCCAACTCCTGCTCCAGTTGAGAAAGCAGAGTAGAATTAAATGCATTTTGCTGATGGGGAGAGTAGAATTTTGTGACTGGAGCTGCCTAAGGCAGAGATGGACCTGATGCCTTCTTGAGGCTGTAAGCTTTGTGATTTGTCAAAGAATTGGATGGAGTCTCCCAGTTTAACCAGTCTGCTCATAGCATTATAAACCTGGTCAGATGTGTAGGGCAGTTATTCACTTCTATGCTTGTAGTAGAAATCCTCATGGTTTGGGTTCTCCCTAGCAAATCCAAGATCTTAAGGGCTTTGGCAGAAGCTGGCAGGTCTGGCTCCTCTTCTGGCTCCCTGAGGCTGAAGACAGCAAACTTGTTAACTTCAGTAAATGCTTGAAGAATTTCTCAAGGGTAGAGACTTACAAGGGTAGGAACTCACACCCCTGAAGAGGAGTTCACCAGCTTCTGTTCAGTGTATTATGGGTGAATTTTCCTGGTGTGTACATGTGTAATGGTTTGTTTTCCCTTCCTCGAGTCCTCTCCGATGTGTTCTTACTTAGCAAGGTTCCTTTAGCTAAACCTTCAACCGCTTCGCACAGCCCTTGGGCTTAACCTGTGTCTTTGTTTAAAGCTTATGTGGTGAAGGACCATCTCTCCTGACCAGCTGAAATCAAGTTTGGGCTCCAACTTGATCTAGAATTGGCTAAACTCTCACAGCATGACTGTTCACTCACACCTCTGATCTGAGCAGCATTGCTTTTGACTTAAAGCAAGGCCAGTGAGAGGTGGGTTGCATCCTTTCTGTGTTTAAAAGTGAATAACAAGGATGCTCTGAGTTTCTATCTGTAAAGATCATCTGTATTCTACGTTTTTTTTTTTAAATATATATATTTTTTTCAGTCTGGGGAAATGAGGCTTTCTCTGGCTATTTCTCCCCAGCCTAACAAGGGCTGTTAATACCAACCAGATGTTAATGCCTCATGAAATTTCCAGGATGAGGTCATTGTTGCTATTCTAAGGCATCCCCATAATTACTTCTCTAAGACAGGCTGTGTTTCTTGTCTGCTTTGGAGTTCGTGGAGCGCTCTGCACACGTCTGTGAAGGGCCCTCAGTGAAAATACACCTTCAGGTTCTCCCTTCCATACTGAGCACAGAGACTGAAAGGGTGGTGGAGCAGAGCTGGCTCGTGCTAGGAGAGTATGGAGTAGCGTCGCTGAACGCAGGTGCCTCCGGATGCTTTCCAGTGTGTAACGTATGCCTGAATCTTCCCCATCGTTCTGCAGTACAGGAGAGCAGTTAATGTTCAAGCGGGACCTCGGTGCCGAGCTTCAGCAGTCCAAGGATAGAGGCTTTCATGGCTTTTTGGTAGACAGGTAGTGTCCTGGGTAGTTTAATTAAAAGGAAGAAAAATCTTCAAGGTTTGGTCCAAATTGAACTAGCTGAGAAGTTGCTGGCACTTTCTTTCTGCCTGCATCCTCCCTGTTTTTACTGTTCTATTTTTTTAAATTTTATTCCCCCTTTCTGTTTCCCATTCATTTTCTGTTGATTCCGGGTCCCTGACAGCTCTGGTTTGACAGACTGGGAGTTTGGCAGCCGGTCTTTTACCCACAGGATAGGCAGGTTGCCTGTTCCTGCTCCATGGGATAGACCTCAGCCCTGCCTCATCCTCTGTCCTTTCCAGCACAGTGTTTACTCCCCATCACGTGGTGCAATTGCATCTCTATCTCCTGGCCCTAACCTCAACCCGGAGAAATTTGGTTCCAGAAAGTATTAGTCAGTGGCTGTGAGCCATATGAGCCTAGACAACTGCTGAGCTTGTCATCAAAGCTTAGCAAGCAAAGAGGAAAGATAGTCCTCTCGGGCATCTGAGATGGTGCAAATTAGCCCACACAGGACCACCAAAGGGCATCATCTGAGAAAACCTTGACCTGTCCAGTTTTGTTTCAAACCAGCAACTTATAAAAGGCTCTTTGTTCCTTTCCCAGATCCTGTTCAGGCTCTCCGTCCTGCAGAATTGGTGCTCTTTCTCCCAGCAAGTTCCACCCACCTTGCTGTGCCATTTATCACAGCTGATCTTTGGATCATCACGGCTGCATGGCAGCTAGTCCTGGAATAAGGAGCAACACGGGGATCTTGCAAAGCCACGTCAAGATCACAGCAGGGCGTTGGCTCCCTCTGTGCCTTGACTTTTTTTTTTAACTTCTAACATTTCCATTTTAGTAATGATCTGACCCATATTTCTGTTTCATTGACTGTTTTAGCTCCGATAGTCATCCGACAGCCTTACAATGCAGTTAGGATGAAGCTGGATTACTTTCTTTTCTCGCTTATCACACACTCTCCCTCCCGCTTAGGAGTATGTGGCACAGCTCCAGGCAAATACTACGGTTTGGGAGCAAGAAGCAGAAACTGCTGCCAATCTCCTCTGCTGTGAACGTGTCATCAAGGGAATTGCTCTTGCTCTCGGAAACTGCTTTCAAGCTCACAGCTGTTAACACTGCAGCTTTGAGAGAAGCTGGAGATCCGTGGCTTTTTCCCAGTCTGCCATCTTCTCACAGCTGATAGGTGATGGCCAGCAAAGAGAACAGCTCATGTACGGGAGAGGTCTTTTGGGGTCCTCTCCAGTCCAAATTCACCAGCGTTAATTTGCACAGGCTCTGTTTGTACACGGCCTTTTGAATTAACTGCTCTCTGACCCCTACAGAACGTAGGGATCTCTGTTATGTGTCTCTCCTTTGAGTGCTGCACAGTTGTTGCTCTAGCTGCACTGTTGATTCATACTCCGATCTTTAGCTTAAGCAGATGACCTATTTACTCCCAAGTGACACCTTAACAGAGAGCCATTGTGTGTATGAATGGATCAGCCTTCAAATAATGCTGTTCAGTCCTCTTTCTATTTCAAGGCTTTTTTCCCAAATGTGGCTACATCAGTGCAGTTTTTATGGATTCCTAACTTTTATTTTCCTGTTCCCTTTTATTCCTTAAAGGATGTTTGCCAGCAGAAGGAAGCAGCATTACTGGGCTTACTCAATGGACTGCAGTGGGAACGAGGCTCATATCTCCAGCTGCAAACTGGGCAATCACCTCAATGTGGATGCAGAGAAAAATGCAACGTGTGAGAATGGGATGCCTGCAGTAGTCAGCTGTGTCCCTGGACGCGCCTTTGCCCCCAGCAGCCACAGCGGCTTCCGAAAAGCCTTCAGGCAGGAGGTGAGCAGGGAGTGAATGCCACCCGTGAAGTAGGAAAAGCCTGGGGGTGTAACTATTCACCACCAGTTATCAGCTGTAGGGCCTGAACATGCGTATGCCCGTAGCCACAAACCAACCTGTTGTGCAAACGCCCCCTCTTTGTATTTCTTTCTCGCTACCAGCCCAGCTGAGTTTCTGTTTCCTGTCCTCACAAGTACATGGTACCTTGCCTCCGTCTACAGGCTCGGAAGGGTGGGAGACTGGCTCGCCGCTGCAGCTGCCAAGGCTGTGAGCAAGTAGTAAGAAAATACATTTGTCACGTTTCTGTTTGAGCTGTTCTGTTCAAGCCAGTTGAAAGCATGCCCAGTTGCTGCTGGGCTTTGCTGTTTCACAGTCACTTAAATGCTGCTGGGTTGTCTCTCCCATGGAGGTACAAGGGAAATAAGCTGGCATTTCCGCTGCCCCTGTGTCTTCTGCAAAGAAATACCCTGAGAGACTGGGAAAACATGGCCTACAGGAAAGGTTGAAAAAGCTGTGTGTGTTTAGTCTAGCAAGGAGACGGCTGGGTGGTAACACAAAAATTCTAAGATATTCAAAAGGCCGTTATAAAACAACCCTGGAGTCAGTTGTTCTGTGTCAGTGGGGCAACTGAATGTGAAAGAACAGCTTAACTTGCAGCAAATGTGGTTTAGGTTGATGCTAAGGGAAATTTTCCAGCTCTAAGGTATGTGCAGCCTTAGGATGCAGGAGTGGTCTCAGGGTCTGGAGACCCTTAACGCTGGGTTGGAGGGGTTTGGGGTTTTGTTTTGTTGTTGTGGGGTTTTTTTTTTTTCCCAAGGTGCATTAAGTGCTGTGGATCTTTCCTGTGGCTTGGCTTGGCTGTAGCCGGCATCCCCCCAGTCCTATAGCTCTGTGACTCCAGGAGAGGGCTTTCTCTTGGCACCTGAGAAGTCCCCAGACCATACCTCCAGACACTGTAGTGGGAATAGTGCAGTTCTGTCTGTGGTTTGCTTGCCTGGAGCCCAGGCACTTTTCTGCACAAGCGCTTGCAGGATCTAGGCCTCGAAGGTGAAAGGTCTCGTAAATTATTACTAATCTTCAGAGCCATGCACGTTGCCAAGTAATTCCTTAAGCCTTTGTGTAGGCTTTGGATGTCCTTCATGTGACCCCAGCCTGGAGAACTGTATATGCTTCCAGTTTTAAAACCTAAGGGTTTCTTTTTTGCTCTCAGACTCTGCACAAATCACGTGGTGTTCCCATAACTAAGACTCAGCTCCCACCACAACAACACATCTGTCGGGTGCAGCAGCTGGCGGGGTCTCTGCTTGGTACTGGGGAAAGATGCAAGCGATGTATAGTCAGTGACTGATAGAAATGTAAGAATAGAAATTAATGGAACTGGCCCTACCACTCAGCTGTGTATTTCTCACTATGGTCCACCAGTCGTAACTGCAGTGGACAGGTAGGTTTTACGTGGCTTGAGCTCCACGCTGGTCTCCTCGGTTAGCCCGGGATCCCTGTCTGGAGATCTGCACAGCAAGTGAACCCATCTAGCAGCCGAGCCCCAGGCAGTGAGTGGATGAGAGCCGTGCGCTCGCTGGCTCGGTGTGATTCCCAAGCCTCCTACAAGGCTCCCAAGAGATACGGAATGAGAACCGGGCTGCTGAATGTCCAGCCGCTCCTGTGCACAGCAGTGCTCTTCTGCTGTGGAACTGCTTGTGTGAAAAAGGCTCCTAAATCCAAGCACTGAAACTGCAGAGAACCAAGATGTCTCTTTTTATTCTCTGCCCAAGTATGGGGACGTGAGAAACATGTCTATGCATACCATAAGTCTTAGCAGTTAAAGATCTTCTTTCATCCAGCACTTCTATCCTTTTTTATTATGTGGTGGTTGTTTTAAGGTGCCTCAGGGTGATACTTTTTGGGCCACAACTTACCTGCAGCCACATGCTGTAAATAAGAGCTGTAAGAAAAGATGCTTTGTTCTTAGGCAGTGGTAACACCACTTCTGTCTGTGTCTTCCAGCAACCACTGGTGAGGCTGAAAGGGGGAGCCAACACCGGTGAAGGACGCGTTGAAGTGCTGAAAAATGGGGAGTGGGGAACGGTTTGTGACGATAACTGGAACCTGGTGTCAGCCAGCGTGGTGTGCCGAGAGCTGGGCTTCGGGAGCGCCAAGGAAGCAATAACAGGCGCAAGGCTTGGGCAAGGTAAGAGCAGTGAGACCATTCATGCCTTGTCCACCTCTGAGAACCCTTTCATGATTCAGGGTGGACTGTATTTTTACTGGGATGTTTGTTTTGGGGACAAGGAATTTATTCCTTACCCTTAATAAGTCTCTTGAGCCCAGGAGCTTGAGGCCGAACTGGAATATGTGACTTAGAAAAATCTTGAGATTCCTTGAAAGAAGTCTAGTGATGAGGAGTTTAACCTTTCTCTCAGACAGCTGCTTCAGTAATTACTTCTTCATTATCATATCTGCTCTCAGATTCTCTTTACAAGTTCTCTAGAACCACATTGTGGTGTAATGCATTACTAGAAGGTTCCTGGCAAAAATGGTCCTGGATCTAGACTTCAAACACTCTCCAATTTAAGACCAGAACATTAATTTAGCCCATTATAAATAGAAGGGCATTTGAACAGTTCAGAGCCAGGCTTGGGTTTGGATTTCCTGTATTTGGGAATTGGTTTAAATCCCAAACTGTGGTAAACAGCAACTCAAAGCCTAACGTACACCCTCTCAAACCACCTTTGGATTCACACGCCTCGCTCCCATAGTGTAAACCCTAAAGAAAATGACAGCAAACCAGACCCTTTATTGTGAGACTAAATGAATGGGTGAAGTTTCTTCAGCCCAGCATGGCTTGGAGAACGGAAGGGAAAGTAACAAACAGCATGTGTAAGGCACAGTGGTGGTGTCCACAGTCTGGAAATCTTTAAAGTGTGACCTGTCCATTGGATTTGCCAAAACAATCTTGTGGTGGGATGCAGGGAGCTGCTGATGTGTTTAGCTGCATCTAGGAAACAGCATAATCATCATGGGGGGGAAGCAGCTGCCCCGTGAGGGAGGAGAACATGCCGTTCCCTGCTATCTCCCGCAGCCGCAGTCTGGAAACTCTTAGCAGTGGCTGCCGATTCCCACACATTTTCCTTTCTTTTAATGCTAAACACCGGCAATCAATCAGTGCACCCTGTTGAAACTGTCCTCTGGGATGGCAAGCGTTCGGTAACTCCTTTCCACAGCCGGATTGTCACATTGTGATAAGAAAAGGAGCTCTTTTGGTCCAGACTTGCCTCCCCGTTCCTGTTGCACAGGGGAGTCTCACAGCTGTTGAACTCTCTGTTCGTGTATGTGTTTACACTTCGCTTTCTTACAGCTGCATTTCAGTGAGTTTGTGTGTTCAAAGACTCATTTGAAGGACCGGTCTTGTCATTGCTGTGTTGGAGATTTAATTTCACAGAATAAAACACATAGACTACATGTTAAATCAATTTGTAGTGTCTAGAAGTTCCAGTTAAGACAAAGTGACCTGTGAGACATGAGTGCCTGCCATGAAGAGTTCAGGGTATGGAGAGGACAATTTATCCCCCCATTTATAAATTGGCAACTGAGACCCAGATTAAACAATTTACCCTTATTCACACAAGAATGTGTTGAAAGGAAGATACTGAGCCTAGATCTCCTGAACGTGTTGTCCACTGCAGCATCCTTGGAGGGAGAACATAGGAAAAAAAACTTCATGTAATAGGTTAAAATAAATGTCAGATATACAGTCCTAATGCTGTTCTTCTATAAAGGGAATGGCATGGGAGGAAATATAATTTTTATCACCATATTTCAGCACATGCAGCAATGCAGTTTGGCTACATTTCAGTGCCTGGGACAGCAGCACTTACTGCCTCCATGTGCTATGCAAGAATTTCCCCAAGCAGAACAAATGTACCAGGGTTACGTGGATCAGCACCGTGGTCCTGCCCTCTTGCTTTGTCATTTCATTGGTATGACTTTGTTGGGCTATTTCAGTGGAGAATATCGGACTGGATCCGTCCCTGCATTCTTGGTGCGTCACCCTCCAATTCTGGTCAGCATCAAGGCATTCCTCCTACTCGAACTGTTCGTCAGCTTGTAAAACAACTAGGTCAGTGTCACCATTTCCAGATGTAGACCACAAACAGGATTTTAATAAGAGAGAAGCAAAAAAGGCTAGATACGCATTCCACAGTGGCCTCAGCCTAGGGTGGCCTCAGCACATTGTACAGGCCTTGTGTGATGGGTAAATACAGGGCTGGTAGAAGTGCTAAGGTGCAAAAGGTGGTCGGAGCCAAATTAATTCTGTGAATGAGATTGAACCCAATACATTTACATCTCTGCCTTTGTTGTTCCTGCTGCTGTTGCCAGAAGGCAACTCCAGAGTACATCCTCACTCATTCCACCACACAATTGCGGAAATATGCTAGAGAGCATTTTTTTTTCTTTTTTCTGTTTTCCCTGTGCCTCAGCAGACATCTGAGGAGATGAGGGGTTCACCAGGCAGATCATGAAAGTGTTGCCCACAGTCAGGTCTCTGAGTCACGGGTGTGCTGGCTGCCACATAGAGATAGGAAGGCTCCAGATGGCAGTAGGAAGAGGTTTTTAAACAAAAGGATCTCACCTGCTCTTAATAACCCAGTTACATCTTCCCACCTTCCAGTGTCAGCCCTTTGCTTTGAACTAAAAGGAGCAGGCTTGATGTTGGGTAAAATTTTCCCTTCCAGAGAAATGAGCAAAAAAAAGGGTTCATGGTGAGGCAGCGCGTGCCCGGGAGGCTGCTGGTCAGAGCCCAGTTGGCAGTTCTGCCGCTGTCTAACTTGGGGCAATTTGTGTTGTCTCTGGGTGCGGACGAAGAAACGGAGTCAGCAGCCAGGACCTCATTTCCATGGTCTGTTCTCTGCTGATCTGAACGTCTAAGACAGGTACAGCTCTGGCTCCGTGGAGCCCTCATCATGAAAATGGTGTTGCAGGAATGAAGAATCAACAGTTGCTGTCAGAAATGGTAAGAAAACAGCTGCTTTTCGATCTCCATTACCCAGATGGGTCACCCTGGCCTCCGGGCCAGTATGCTATGCGTACTTACAAGGGGAACTCCAAACCGAACACCTATATCTGGTAGTCAACCTCCTCTAGCTGATGGAAAGGGCTGGTGAAGGGTATTGGTGAGTGGATGCTGCTTTCTTGGAAGCTTCTTCTGTGACTTTTGCCTTGCGTCACCACCATCGTTGTGCTGCTTCTGGTTGCTGACCAGAAGTGGGTGCACTGCGGCTCAGACAGAAGCGCCTGGCCAAGGGCTGCGGTGAAGCAAGCCATCTGCAGGTCCAAGCACCGGTTCTGCCCGCGTTGTGATTATGCCAGGTCTGCCAAGAGCACGTTGATAGCAAAGGTCAGGAGTGTTTTTATTCTCAGCCTCCCCTCTCTGAAAACTTCCTAGAAACTGCTGGAGACCAGAGGTTCTACATCTGCTACTTGCAAGGATCTTCTGTCAAAACCATCTGGTGTGTTTCCATCAGTAACTGGTCGTGGATTGTATGGGCTCCAAGAAAGACTCCTGTTGTTCTTCTGTGATGAAGATCATCTGCTGGAACCTCTGGAACCTTTTTTCTAACCAGCTTTGGGCTCAGATTGGAAACGGGACCCGACAGCTTTACAGCAGGATTATTGCCTTCTCATATGTGTCTCTCTCCTCTTGCTACGTCTCTTTGGTAGAAAGGACAATTGTCTGCTGCCACTTGACCAGGGAGGAACCAAATTATTCAACTTGGCTCCCAACACCTTGAGACCGTTCTCTGCAGTACGAAATGTTTCCATCAGCATTGTTGGAGTCTGTAAGACACACCTGCCCAAAGTGTTTCACTGACTTTTCACACATCCCTGTGGTGTTATGTTTTATTGTCCCAGCAAACATGTCTGTGTCCTATTTAAATGTCAGGGCTTGACTGGGAGCAGACTCCAGCATACAGACCCAGCCAAAAGGTCAGAATTTGCGAATTCCTCCAGCTGAAGTTTGAAAATTATGTAACAATGGAAACTTGGCTTTTTCTGTGGCTCTTGCATGCTTGAGTCCTGGAGGCTACTGGAAAGAATTTAATGGTAAAATTATTAATAATAATCTTGCAGCTTTTTGTTTTATTTTTACAAGAAATCATTGGGGTTTTTTCAGGATTACCGTGTTTTCAATGTGCTAGAGGCCAGTGTGATGTCTGCAATGTGTTAATAAATTGTTATTGGATATTTCTTCACCACACAGTAGAATGGGCAGAAGGTATAAGGTCTTTTCTCTTTTTTTCTTCTTTTCCTCCCCAAGGCATGGGTCCAATTCATCTAAATGAAATTGATTGTACGGGCTTTGAAAAGTCAGTCACGGACTGCAAGTTCAACATGGAGTCTCAGGGCTGTAACCATGAAGAAGATGCTGCTGTGAGATGCAACGTTCCAGCTATGGGTTTCCAGAATCAGGTGAGAAACCAAGTGAGATCTGGATGCGAGTGAGCGTGGTGAGGTGTTTTCAGCCTGGAGCATTGTCTGCCCTCCCTTGCTACGCAGTTGTCCTGGTTTTAGCCAGGGTAGAGTTAATCTCAGGGCATCTGGGTAGGAATCGTTTCACCTAAGCTGTGCCTATTTGATTTAGATCTTAACATCTGCATTGTATTAGACAGGAAGGCAAATGAGGATGATTTTTGTACTGAGTTTTGAGCTCCTCCCAGTGTGATGTGGCTTATAAATGAGCAAAGTGCCACTAGAGCTGCTGTAAGGCTGGTGCATGCCCCTGTTGTGATGGGATCTTGGTTGGGTCTCATGACAGTGGTACCCGGTGGCTGCTGGCGTAGGTGCTGCTGTCATCTTTGCCACATGGGGCTTAACTGCATGAAGCAGACACGGTTCCTCTGTGTAAAGGCTCCTGCCAAAGGTTCGAAGGGAATGGAGGGGAGAAGCTTTCAGAGGGAGTGTGTTACACTCTTGCAGCTGGTACCGGCCACTTTCAGATGCTGGGCTTGACTAGACCGCTTCCTGCCCATGGTGGGAGATGAACCAGACTGTATCAGCTGGTCTGCCAGCAGCTGAACTGAGGATTTGGGGCTCAGTGGCTTTAACCACAAACCATGAAAAGACCCCGAGTGTTGCTGGCCCAACGGTTGCATCTTCTTTATAAAGTTTGCCATGATGTTCACTCACATACAAATTTTTATGCCCTGCAGCTGCGTCTGAGTGGCGGCCGCAACCCTTACGAGGGCCGGGTGGAGGTCCTGGCGGAGCGCAATGGCACTCTGAAGTGGGGCACCGTCTGCAGCGAGAACTGGAGCACCGTGGAGGCCATGGTGGTGTGTCGGCAGCTGGGGCCGGGGGTGGCCAGGCATGCCTTGCCGGGCGCTGGTGTGCGCCAGCCATGCCTTCCAGGTGAGTCCCTGTGCCCTCCCGTGCGTGCATTTCAGTTGTGGTGGCACACTGTGTTCTTGGGTAAGGGCTACTGGAGGAGAAGGGGAGGAAAAACCCAAACCACAAACCACAGCATTCAGCTTCAAAGCATTAGCTGGAGAGACCCTGAAGGTTAAACCTTGTTGCACAACAGCCGCTGGGGGAAATTCAGAGCAGAAGGAGCTGTTTGCAGCTCTGGGCAAAGCTGCTGTTTTCATGCTCCTCAGGGCTTGGATTTCCTGGGAAGCCTGACTCCCTGGCTGGGCTGGTGGTTGCATGCCCCTTGTCCCTCCCTGAGTCAATGGGGAGCTGAACTCCTCAAGCTGACTGAAATGTGGAAGCAGAGCTTAACCTGGTGTCAAATCACTTGAAAACAACTTGAAAACAGTTTTATTTTGCTCTTGTAGTTACTTCTCAGTGCAGTGTGTTCACTAGTGTGCAGTGGAGCTGGATGCTAGCTCCCTAAGTTGGTTGTATCTCTTGCTCCTCTAGTGACAAATGCCCTAAACCCTCCCTGCTTGCACACGACTAAGAATGGCACTTAATAAAGGGATAAAAGCTACTAACCAACAAGCTTGGGATAACCACAAAGGAATAAAGTGTTCTTTTCCCAGCAAAGCTCTTTGGCGCAGTGAACGGCAGCCCGCTGTGCTGGCTGGAGGAAAGCAAGCAGCAACTGTTAAGAGCTAGAAGCTGGAAGGAGGGAGGGCAACAGATTCCCACCCAGTTCCTAGATGGATAAATGGCATCAGGTGTAAGTAGCTAGTGTAGGCAAACAACGCTGGTGCAAGACTACTCTTCTGTACTGATACATCCCTCAAGGATCACCAGGTGAAAGAGGGGCAGGCAGACCTAGGTGTAATGGTAGATTTTGAAAGGAAATATAACCTCTGGGCCTTTATTGCAGTTCCCAAACTCCAGAAAAATGGGGATTTGGACTCCTAAAATAAACTGGTTTCTCCCTAGGACAAAGCTTGCTCTCTTGCTGTGCTTTGGAAATGCAGCCCCTTTAAAGCATTTCAACTGAGCATCAGCAATCGCCAGCAGCTTTGGGGAAACTTAAGCTCAAAGGGCCACTGAATAAATAAACTTAATGTGTGTTTATATTGATGGGAACCTGCACACAGAAAACAGCCTTGGATCAGTTCTGGGAAAAAAAACTATTTTCCCCTAACAATTTCCGGAAATCGAAAACTTGGACAAACAAGTAAAATGTGGTTGCAGAGAGTGGAGGCTGTCCTCATTCTCCAAGCCCGGGCTTGGTTGGCTCTGCTGCATTTTTGTGCCGTGCCCGGCCTGCTCAGCGTTCAGATGCAGCTGGCCCTGCTGGGCTGCAGCCGTAAACCCAGTGAGAATTGGCATCTCTGCCCACTGCTGGCTGCTTTTGTGCTGGGAGGAGCAATAAGGCCCTGAAATGACTAATAGCCTCAGCATCCTCAGGGCTGGTTGTTGCCTTGGAGAAAGCAGGAGAGTCTGTAGGCAGGAGCGGACAGTTAAAACTCTGCCTGGAGAGCGGTCCTGCAATGAGTTTGTCTTTAAGGAGTGACCAAGGCAGGGCCCAGGAGGACATGCTGGGCTCATGGGCAGGCAGATTCCAACCAATGTAACTGTTATCCATGGCCAGAGAGGGGATCTGCAGGTCGCTGAGGGACACGCTGGGGTCAGATACCGAGGAGGTAGAAGGCTGGAGCTGCCCATGCTGCTGTTAGAGCAATCCCCCTGTGCAAGCTGGTTCCTCCAGCTGATTTGCTTGCATAGCTGCCGAGCAGAGCGCAAGAGCTGAGGATAGCCACATCCCTTGAACGCTGGCCTGTCCAGCTGCCTGGCTCTATTGACACAGCCCTGAGAGTCCAGCAAGAAACAAGACATTTTTTCCTTTAGCTGAGACTGCTGGTATTTAGAACAGAAAAGGCCCTTATGTGCATCCCGGCTGCACCAGCTACACGAGCATAAAGCTACACTGTGTAGAACAGGGCAGCCCTGTGTGCGTGTGTGCAAAGCGTGTTGCTAACAGGGTTAATAAACAGCCTGTTGCAATGGAAGCAATGGGTTTTCTTTTCCTGGAAATGTGCTCCCAGTTTTGACACTAACAGATCAGAAATCTTTTTTCTTCTTTCTTCCCTCCCCTTCTCCTAAGCTTTGCAGTTGCAGCTTCAACGGGGTTTCGTGTGCTTAGTTTTGTGAGTGGTGTTATGCTGCGAGTTAATTTTCTGTCATTCCCACAAGTTTTGTAAAACCGGGTGATGAAGATGAGCAGTGAGCAGGGTTTGAATATCTGTGAATCCCCCCCTTAGAACCAAGAGATGCAGACCCCATTAGTCCTGGTACTCCTCAAATGCTGTGTTTCCACTGGCATTTCCAGCATAGCTGTTAATTCTGCCTCCCCTCCTTGTGCAAGCCGGCACCCTGGCACTGCTTGTGGCCCTCGCAAGTGCACAGGTATCACAACAGATGTGGTTCGGTTGCCGGGCATCTCTCCCAAAGGCTCCGCCTAGATGACTTAAAACAGCCCAAGGACAAATTCATCAGCTGGGTGGGCAAAGCAGGGTGGAAAAGTGAGTTTACTGCTGGATTAAAAACAAGCAGAGATTTAAACCAGCTCAGAAGCAAGGAGGGAGATTTGCTTAATACTGGTCAGATGTTCAGGGCAGGGAACATGGGACTGGGATTAAAACCCAGGTTGACCTGCTTCTTAAGTTCTGCTTTAGTCCTTAAGTTCTGCTTAAACAAACTTGGGCTCATTCCCCAAGTTACTCCACTCCAGCAGCCTTTGGAAAGATCTGTCTCCTTGATAGTGTTGGCTCTTGGTTGATCTTCCCTGGAGGGAGAATGCAAGCTATAGGGGATGAATATTCCCCCGGCAGTCCACTGAACACTGAAGAGTGTGTGAAATGCCTTTTTCTGCCTTCCTGCCCAGGAAACCTGGTACTGGCATGGAGACATCACTGCTGACAATGTAGTCATGAGCGGTGTCAAGTGTTCGGGGACAGAGATGTCCCTGGCCCACTGTCGTCACGATGGAGCCGATGTCTCCTGTCCCAGAGGAGGCGGTCGTTTTGGTGCTGGTGTGTCCTGCTCGGAGAGTGAGTAACTGGGATTTGATTTCATTTTGGCGTGTTTGTGCCGCGATACGCAGGAGAAACGGGGTGGCCTATGCTGTGCCTTGGATACGTCAAAACAGTGGCAGATTGCTGCTGATGGGGCTGAGAAATGCAGGGCAGCGAAGGGGCTGGCCCCCGTCTCTGACAGACACTTTTGGGGGGCTTTAGTAGTCCATCAGTTGACTTAAACCCTTCCTTCCCAGCTGCCCCTGACCTGGTGCTCAACGCCGAGCTGGTGGAGCAGACGGCGTACCTGGAGGACCGCCCAATGTTCATGCTGCAGTGTGCGCTCGAGGAGAACTGCCTGGCCAGCTCGGCCGTCAACACCTCCGTCACTTCTGGGTACCGGCGCCTGCTGCGCTTCTCCTCCCAGATCCACAACAACGGGCAGTCCGACTTCCGCCCCAAGAACGGCCGCCACGCCTGGGTCTGGCACGACTGTCACCGGTGAGTACCGCGAACGCGGTTCCACACGGTCCGTGCCTTCTTCCACCCTCTTCTGCTGCTGCCCGGGGGGGACCAGTTTGCTGCGAGAGTACGGGGCTGAAATGCTGGAGCCGCGGCGGCAGAGCTGTGACGTGTGTTAGGGCAGCTGTCATCCTCTGACAGCAGGGAAACCAGCTTATTACAGTAGAAATTGTAGTTAAGAAATGGCACGTGAACAAGACAGCTGTGGAGCTCCCACTGGGAGAGATGTATATACATGGGAGTATGCGTATGTACATATGCCTATATACCCACGGTATGTAGAAAGGTGCAGCCATCTGAGCTAGTTCCCTCACCTGGGAAAGGACTCAAGAAGACGCTGTAATTCTGCATTTTTTTAAATCTCGACTCCTCTGTGTACAGCTGGGAGGTGGTTTTGTGCTTATTTTTGACAAACAGTAAATTTGCCCCCATAAATGCATCATTTTTCAGGGGGAAGCTGATAGTTTTAGCCAAAGTAAACCAGGGGGAGGAAAGGAAACTGGAACCAAGCCATCCAGATGCTTTGCTTCTGAAATGATGGCTTGTTACAAGGTTGATTTTCCCTAATTTGGGGTAAAAGGGAGCTCAGTAACTCACAGGCTCTTGTCCTGCCGCTGTTGTAAGATTTTCGCTTTGTGAAAACATTAGAACAGGAAATTCTCAAATCTAACAGTCCTTTATAGTCCTCATAAACAGTGTGAGGCGAGACGTGTAGGCACTACTACTAGTCCGAAGCTTCATACCGTGGTGTGGGGCAGATGTTGGCCACTTCCCTTGCAGGCAGGTTGGTTTGTAATGTGTGCAGTTGGAGGCGCAAGCAGAGCTAAAACCTCAGCAGCACAGAACCGAAGGTAAATAGAAAATGGGGTGGTGAGGGGAGGCGGAGACCCAGACCCGCGCAGTGTGAGTATCTGCCTTGCAAAGCTTTGAGCACGTCGCAGGCGGCTTAGAAAGGCGGGCACTTGGAGCTCTTCGGGAGAGACTGCCTAAGTGAGGAGAGACTGGGATCAGGAAGAGGCCGAGAGCCATCTGTGTGCTTTAAACTGGATTCTGTTTATACAGAGGAGGATGAACTCAATCCCTCTTCAATCCTTCCAGTCTGTAAACACCAGAATGTAAACACCTCTTTGAATGATTCAGACATATTTCAGAAACTGAGTCAGACTTGAGGACCTCAAACTTTTATCAGAGGCAGCCAAATTAGACAGCCTCAAGTCAACAGCTCAGCCACTGCAGAATGCCTCTCCTTTCCGAGCTGCCTCACCCCGTCACTGCGAGCTTCTGTTTAGTTGGCTTTTGATGTGGAAGTAGAACAAAAATGGGGAAGGCCTGTAGCAGGGAGGGAAAAGTGATTTGCTTCTGGCAGGTGGCAATTTTTTTTTGGTTAGGGGAAAGGCAGGGAAGAGGCAAGAAAGAAACCTGCTCTCTAGAGGAGAGATTTCCTTCCCTTCCCTCCTTGCTCTGCCTTTATGTGCAAATGTGTGCAGAGTGATGCTGCAGTAATGGTGGCTGGAAGTTTTTAGGCCATTATTATTTTCACAGCTGGAAAGGAGAGGATTTCTGCACTCCTTTTTATTATTTTTTTTTTTGCTTTTGGGCGGGGCGGGGGGGGCACCAAAAACTCTGAAGCAATGGCTTTTGAATTAGGGTCTGCCTGTGCAGATGCCCCACACCTCCAAGTCGAGCTACGCAGAGGGGCTCTGGTGTCTCTCAGCGCAGTGTTCCCGAAGTTGGGGGAGCTGCGCAGGGATTTAAGGACCCGCTCCGCTCTCGGCACCCTGTCTCCACAATGTGCTCGCGCTGTGGGTTTGCTCCCAATTCCAAGGCTGGGATCAAATTCAATGTGTTGCATCAGCATGACCGCATTTATGTGCCCAGCCCTGACCACGTGGAACACACAACTGTATTTTAATCGGGTACTTCCATCTGCTGCCTGCTCTACGAGTCCCATGGACTTCAACTGGACCAAAGCACAGGCTTAATTTTTTTGCTGAACCAACAGTGTGACACACAAAAGGTCCATGTTCCAGAGTTCAGCATCACCCAAACCCTGCTAACTTTGCCAGTTAGGGGGCTACAGTTAAGCTCTCTCCTAACTGCTGCTGTACCCAACAGTGCTGAAGTTCCTGAGAGCAGCCCAGCCCAGGCTGAGTTGACACTAACACTTCCCCATTTAAAATTATGAAACGTTGTCATCTGTGAGCCCAGCTGTCAGGCTGTTTAGATCTGAGTGGAGTGAGTGCTGAGAGAAGCTGGCCCCATCTGCGGTTGGTTTTCTGCCAATAAATTTACATTCTGCTTCTTGAAAATAAATAAATAAAAATAGCCAGGTTGCTGCTGTGGGTACATCCAGGTCTGTTTGCAGCCTGGTGTTACGGAGCAGGTAAAATATTTCTTGTTCTGGTAAATGACAGGGCCGCTAGAAATAATGACCTGGCTGATGATGGCTTTAATTTTTTTTCCTTTCCTTGCTATTAGAAAACACGGTGTGATCCCATGAAGGCTGGGGTAAGGCTCTCCCCTGGAACAGCTTTTAGTGCTTGATATGTAAACAAGTATCTGGGCCCAGAGCCAGCATGAAGGCAGCATGGGCGATGGTGCCACACAAGATTATGCCCAGGGGAATATTTCCTGGCTGTAGTTTCTCTCATTCTACCTCCTGCAGTGCCGCTTGGTCCGTGGCACTTCACGTGTTGTCGTGTATTTGCCTCCATGGCCGTGGGGCTGGGAGGTGAAATACCTGGCCCGAGGAATGCAACAGCACAAAGACTCGAGTCTGGGCTACTCTCATCCCAGTCGTCGTGCCCTAGCCCATCTCTGCTGGGGCAGACTGTGCAGCCCTTTAGACCTGGTAATTAAGGGGTGTCTGTTTTCCCTAAAGATAATTCTGCCTGTCTGTGCCTTGCAGGCATTACCACAGCATGGAGGTTTTTACCCACTACGATCTACTGAACCTCAATGGAACCAAGGTGGCTGAAGGACACAAAGCCAGCTTCTGTCTGGAAGACACTGAGTGTGAAGCAGGTATATTTGCCAGAGCCTGTTGTGCTGGGAACGTATAGCTGTCCCCATACGGGTGACTGGCTTGACTGGATGCTGTCAAAGTCCTGAGCAGGGCTAGGATGGGGCCTGACAGGACCCAGAAACCAGTCCTGAGGTTATATATGTATGGAGTGGTCTCTACAGGTATAAGAGAATCCCCGAAGGCCCCATATGCTGAGGTTTTCAGACCTCAGCTCCTTACATCCTCACTCTGAGCTGCTCTGAAAACCTGTGTGCATTTTCTGACTCCTGTAAAGTGAGAAATTCCGAAATGTGCCTCTGGGTGATGAGGTATGGAAGGTGGCAGCTCCTCCCATGTGGTTAAGCAGTACGTGTATTAAAATACAATTGAGCAAGACACCGTTGTATTAAATCTCATCCAAAATACTGTGCCTGTAGCTCATCACTGTCTGTGGGAGTTGGAGAACCAGTCCTTCCTCGGACGGGTCTGAGGGTGGGAAATTCCCAGCCCGACTTGCTGGGAATCTAACCCTTTGTGCCTTTAACTCATTTAGATGTGCAAAAACAGTATGAATGTGCAAATTTTGGTGAACAAGGAATCACAGTTGGATGCTGGGACGTGTACCGTCATGACATCGACTGCCAGTGGATCGATATTACTGATGTCCCACCAGGCGATTACCTCTTCCAGGTATGGGGGGGGAAAAAAGAGGGTTTGAGACACTGCTGTTGTTTTTATCTTATCCATTGGTTACCTGGTAAACCAATGGTTTATTTATACATCTCCTACAGCACTATCAACTTCTGATTGCAAAGAGATTATATTCCCGGGATACCTAAGAGATGAAAAAATTACCGAACAGGACAACAGAATTCCCAGATTGCACTTTCCCGAGTGAAAAATCAGGGCAAATAACCACAGCCACAGCTTAGAGATGACAGTCTTAAGGAGCCTGGCCCCAGCTAATACTTGGTAGTCCTACGCAGTCTGCGTGCAGCTAACGTTGTTAGCACACTGCATGACATGTCACGTATAGGCACGGCATCCCGTGTTGTCTTGTATGAAGCTTTTCAGCTGTTTGTAAGCAACGCTCGCTTCACTCAGGGATTAAGCAGTGCTATTCTTGTGCTGTTTGCACGAGGAGTTAAGACTCTGCCTACAGTCTGTTTTGTGTAAGTGAGTGGAGTGGGGGGAATTCTTTGGTTCTAAAAACAGCCCTTTAAACTGGAGAGGAGAGAAGGGAAGAGGAATTATTTTTGTCTGCACTGCTATCGTGTGAAAGGTAGAGAAGGTGTTTGAGGGTATATCTTGGTGCATGGGGGAAGGTGTGATCTTGATCTGGCTTTAATCAAGTAGTTTCTGCCTCCTTGCAAAATGAGTTAGGTTTTTTTCCTGTTCAAAGTATTATGCTGGAATGAGAGCGCTGTTTCTGTCTCAGTTTCACTAGTGTTATACCCAGCCCACCTTTAAATAACTTCATGCTGTGTTTCTCCATCACTCCCTAGGTTGTCATCAACCCAAACTATGAAGTTGCTGAGTCTGATTATTCAAATAACGTGATGAAATGCAGGAGCCGGTATGATGGGCAGCGCATCTGGATGTACAACTGCCACATAGGTGAGAGTGACTTCCGCGGGGGGGAATTCTCTGTGCTTCCCTTGGAACGATGAGCTCCTGAGCCCAAGCTGCACTGGTGCTGTTTGCTATAGGCTGTCCAAAGGCGGACGCCAAAGTGTCGCCGTTGCAGGGTCCAACTGCTGCTGGTTGCAGAGGGAAAGACGGCGGGATGGGGGTGGGACGGTTCCTTACCGAGTGCCGTGTTGTGCACGTTACTGGAGCAGCAAGCACAACCTGGGCAGAACCGCTCACTGCGCAAGATCCGACAGCAATCCCTCAGGCTTGGTAGCACGGGGATAACAGATGTTCCAGCTGTGTCCCTTCTACAAGGCAGCGAGTGTTTTTCCCCTCCCAAGACTGTCAGGTATAAGGAAACCTCTTGTGCAATCTGAGAATGTGCTCAGAGTGCCTGGCTAGGTCCAGGCAAACAACTACACCGTCTTCCCTGACTTAAATTATTACCAACCTGGGACTGACCTCTTCAGCCCCCACAGCTTTGCTTTTCTTGAAAAGCAAACAAGGAGCAGCAGAGAAGAGCCCTCTGCTCCAGCCAGAAATGAGAATGCGCTGCTGCTCCCTTGAAGGGGAAGGAAAACTGCGTATTTTTCTTGAATACACATAAAACATTATAATCTGGAATTTTTTGGGGTCTTGGAACTATCAAAGCCAAGCTAGCTTAAATTTGCACTAACAGTCAATTGTCAAGACCATTTAAAAATGGAATTAAGTTGGGGGCTATGTAAGATAAAATGTTTTTAACACAGAAAATAAATTAATAGCAACTGCCTGCCAACCTCCAAATAAAACCAGTGGTGAAGACAATTTCCAGAGCTGGCTCAAGTTCTTCAAGAAGTGTTTTTCCTGAAAAAAATTCCGTGTAACCGCTGATTTTTCTCATTAATTTGTTGGGTTTTTTAAGAAAATACTTGTCTCATGTGTCATGCTTCAGATTGCAACCTAGTTCAGAAAAGCCAAACTCACTTCACTTGGATGAACAGGCACTTAAGTGTTGGATGGGCTCTCCAGCTGAGCTTGAAAATATTTCTAATTAAAAATAAATGTGTTTAGCTTTCATTGTCTCTCAACTAGCAAAAAGGGCATGGTCCTACTTAAGAGCAGCAAACACAATCCATCAGCCCCAAGGAAGAGACCCTTTCACAGGTCCTACTAGTCATCACTTAGTGTTTTTTTTTAAGCAACAACAGCTAGCAGTGAAATCGGGGGTAGTTTTGTAGTCTAGCTTTCTAATACATAAAAGGCTAGATCCATACTTGTCCGTTCCAGTTAGGACGATTTTAAGCATTAATATGCTTAAATTAATTAGTCCAGGAAAGTCTTTGTTCTTTTAGTACTTGCTGTGAAAATGAAGGGCTCAAAGCATCTTTTGCAGATTACCCAATGCCCCAGTGTGTTCTCTGCCTTGTGCTGCAAGCTGCCTTTGCTACCTCCTGCTCTTTCTGTGAACTCCCCAGGTGGCTCTTTCAGTGAGGAAACGGAACAGAAGTTTGATCACTTCAGCGGACTCACAAATAACAAGGTGTCCACCCGATAGACCAGCATCGCCTCCCACCCCACTATTTAAAGAAGCGAGGGTTCCTGCTTCGGTGATTTCCCTAACCACTGCACAAAAAAGAAAATCAAGCAAACAATCAAACTCTAAATTAGCAAGGTAAATTATTTTCTAAAGATGCCTTCCTTCCCAGTTTAGGTGCTAAGACTACCCTGTGTCTCTTGTAACTCCAGTCCCTACTATTGAGATAGGTAGGAGCAGGCTTTTAAACTCTCCTTGGCTCCTCATCTTCACCATTCCAACCTTCTCCACAAAGATTTCTCCCTCCACTTTGCAGCGCCACTTCTAGTCACAGCCGTAGGTCCAGGCTCCAGCAAGCACAACTTGCCTTTGTTTACCATTCATCTTCTTCAAGGCATTAATATTGGTATCTTTAAGCTCTTTGACTCAAGCTTGAATGCACCATTGATGCAAATGCCTCCATTTTGTGACGCTGCTTCTTGAACACAGCTAATCCTCAGTACTGCCATGTCATTACTCCATTTTAGCAGAGAAATACAGGAAAGGAAAAAAAAATTGGAGCAGCTTTTTCTGAGCAGAACAGTATAAAGCATAATTTAATACTGCAATGAAACTCTTGTATTCAACAATCAACTCCCAACACCCTCTCTTAAGCGGAGCAGCTAATGCTGAACTGTTGTCGACAAGTGCGTCAGGGCTCCGTGAAGCTACACCTCCCTTGTAACATCTAGAAGACTTTGCCGGTCTCCTGATGATGAGTGCAGTGGACTGGATTTCCATTACACAGTAAGCTATTCACCCGACAGATTCTGCGTACATCTAAATATTACCTTCTAGGCTGGATATTCACTCTGTCTTTCCTTTAAAGGATGAATTTAGTTAAGGCATTGTATCATCACTGTACCTTGCAGAGGTAACTTCATGGCTTTCATCATCAGGGATCTGGACCTGTGCTGTCACAGACCCACCTGTGTAAGTGGTCTTTAAAAGGAGTTGTACACTCCGTAAATTTATAATGGTGCTAAGTGTCTTCCTCTGTTTGTTTGAGGACACACATTGCTACAGCTTCTCAGACACAGCTACTTGAATAAAAATGTTTTACCCAGAAAAATATTTTATATGCCATTTGTGTATTTCTACTCCGTGAAAGTTTAGGGCCTTGTTCACAATTCCCGGTACTGAAGTTGTTTGGTTATTTTTTCCCCCCTCTGTGTTTGCACCAAAGACTTCTACAAGCAGCCAAAGTTAACTGAATGCTTACAGCTGACCATTTCAATGCGCCAGGGGATTGAAACTGGCTGCATCCAGCCTGTGCTCCTCCTAACCTACCTCACAGGGATGTTGTGAGGCTTCAAGAATGCCAAAGTCTTTTGCTAATGCCTGTCAGTATTTCTGTCATTTATCCAGTGCCCAGATGGTGGCATCTACCAAAGGTTTTTAGCCTACTGTAAGTTGGAAAACTCCATTTTGTTCTCAAGAGGCCAGAGCATGTAGCAAAAGCAGAGTCTGAGATGCACTGGATGCTCAGTTGCTGCTGCCACAACAAGGTGTCTTGCAGCACCTCTAACACCAGGCTCTGGGCAAATCGAACAGGCAAGTTCTGGTTTTCTTTTCCTCATCCGTGTAAGACAACTTTCCTTGCTAACAGTGAATGAAGCAAGTCAGGCTCTTTAAACACTACATAAATAAGGAAAAACCCTGAAACTCACTTGCATTCAATGCTTGTCAGTTTTGTGGGATATTTTAGCAATAACATTACAGTGAAGTAAACATTAAACAGACTTCTTGACTCTTGCAGATGCTCTGCTCTTGCTTACAGCTGAATTTTGGCTGACAAGATTCAATTCCCTTACTCTAATGCATTTTGGTTTTTTAATTACAGAGCAGGCTCTTCTGTAAGCAGCCTTACTTTCTGCAAGTTGCCTCAGTGAGCAACAGACACTTTGGAACAGAGTAGGGCAAGATGCTGTCTGTAAGGAAGAGCTAACAGCAACCTCGCAGGGCTTGGCTCCTGAGCTCAAGATCTCATTAACAGTAAACTTTTTCCCTTCCCAATTTTAAAAAGAAAAGACGGTGCTAATCCATAAGAGAACATTCCCCGTGGCAACTCACTGTTCTGCATGCAGTTTAATATCACAGCCAAGCTCATCTATACATTTTTTTTTTTTTTCTGAGACTGTTTATCCCTCCTGGTCCAAGCTTTCCGGCAGGAGCACTTCGGTGCCCGAGACGCCCTGCTGCTTGTGGTTCAAACCCAAAGCCCAGGTCACCAGCCTCTTCGCCACTGCAGTGTCGGTCTGGGGTCTCTCTTTTGTAAGGTGAAGGAGCTCTAGGTAAAAAAAAAAAAGGGTGAAAATCATTAAGTTAATGCTTGTTCAGGAACAGTCTTGTGGCTAAACCATAGGTCTGGCAGCCAGAAGGGCTGATTTCTATTTTCTTAGCTCCTTTACAGAATTAGCCAAGGAGCATGAGCAAATCATTCTATCCCTATCCAGTAAACTGCCTTTTCTTTTAGAAAGATGTGCCTCCAGCTTTTGTGCTTAAGATTTTTCAATGACAGTTCAAAAGGTATTTGGCTATGATTAAGCCCCAAGCCTCTTCTGCAGTGGGAGAGCGAGTTGTTCCCCATTAGCTTTCAGGAGCAGCTTCATAACCATTCCTGGCGAAATTCAGCGAGTCGTGTCTCTGAGAACAAAATGAAGGCACCACAGTCCAACCAATTTATCCATGCACAGAAAAATTTGATCTCAATTTAGACTAATCAAAACCAGCAGTCTAAATCCTTAAAAAGCAGCAAGGGAAAAAAAAAAGCAGATTTTTTTTTTTTAACACACCTAAATGTATCAGATGCTTCAGGAAAGCCCTTTGGCCAGTAATCTCCATTTTCTGGTAGACACCTGGCTTGCTACAGTTTCATCTTACAAGAAATGAATACACCAAAACTTTACCAAGTCCACAGTGGTCTAGATTTGGCAGTTACCTAATCATTTATCAGCAACTGTTTGCAAATTTATTATCCAGTTAGCAATGGAGGCTTTGCTTGCTTTTTCAGAATTTTTATCAATAAAGGCAGCCCATCAGCAGCTTAAAGAAAAAGGGGCAGACTCAAAGCAGCCACAGCTTGGAAAATAAAACTGCCACTCTTGACAAAGCTCAAAAAAAAAAAAAAGAGACACTGTCAGCTAATTAAGATCCAAATTTGTATTTGGAAAAAAAAAAGCTAATTAAATGGAATACAAACCAAGATTATATATAATAGTCCTCAGAAGGAGTTTACAACCAGATTAAGAAATGTGCTACAAGAATCAGGAAGCGCGAATGAAAACAGCTGAAGGGGAGAGTGCAAAACCAACTCCAGTTCTTTGACCTTTCACTTAAGACCGCTAGATTAAAAAACTCAGGAACTTTTAACTGTGACAGTGTCCCTTTAAAGCATTAATACTGAAATTTGTTTCCACTGCGATGTACTGTAGAAATAACAGTATAGTTGTACGTTCGGCAAAGTCTCTGCTGCTACAAGATTCATGGCATTTCTTTACTGTGGCAAGTATAACTGATTACAATATGATTTTAAAAGGCAATAAAATAAATAAAACAATGTTAATGGCTAAGCTTAACAATTTTTTCCTTCACCTGATACTGAATAAAATTATGCCAACCACAAAATGTAACTGCTATCGGTTTTGTCTTATCTATTATTGTTAACCCTGCAGAGTAACTGGGCAGGCCTAGGGCATCTGCCGTGCTTTGCCTTCCTGCGGCTATACCCGTCTGCTGAACACCACAGCTGCTCCCTGAAACTTTACAGAAGAGACAACACAGGAAAAGACTGAGCCTGAATTTCAGCAAACCACTGAACTGGAGAATAAACAAAAAGCAAGAGGAGTTGATGCTTTTTTATTCAGTCCTCTTGGAGAAAGAGTGACTGAAAACTGAAGCGTAGGTAGCAGCGGTAGTTCTCTCTCCTGTGAGTAGAATATAATATAATCTTGGTCTGCAAATTCATTTTTGTCATCACATTCACCGGTGCCAACCACTCGTGCCTGCTGCGAACAGGCAGAAAGCAGCATTACTGATGCTAACTATGATACAGGTTGGTGCAAAATACTGTTAAAAAAAAAAAAAGCAGCTGCAGGCTTGTACTGAAAACTCGCTGGCCTGCAGGGCTCATAAAGCTATTAAAAAAACCAAACAAAAAAGAAATACTGGTCTTTAATATGTTTTTCCCTATTTAACTTGTAAGTGTGACCGCTCAGGATATAGAAGACTGATAAATCGAGAAATACAAATAATTATTTATATATTAAAAAAAATTGTCTTACTTGGTCGCTGAAGGGCCTTGATTTTAGACTGCTTTGTTGCATGGATCAATGGTCGGATCTTTAAAGAAGGATAACGTCGTCCGAGGGCTTGAGATGCTTCAAAAAAAAAAGATTGCTGAAATTAGCAGACTGAATTTTGGTAGCTTCAATAATAAAAATGAGTACGTTGTATAGTAACACTGAATAA